>NW_015151219.1:266060-336031 GCF_000732505.1 Cyprinodon variegatus
AGATAGATAGATAGATAGATAGATAGATAGATAGATAGATAGATAGATAGATAGATAGATAGATAGATAGATAGAGAAAGTCTGCCATCTTAGAGTTGCAGTCTTGTTTCTATGGTCACTGCCTGTTTTGTAGTCCCAAGAAAACAGATGTGTGATTGCTAAATCTGTTGATTCAAGCCATTACTTTTATTTGCTATCATCCAAAACAAAACAAAACAAAAGAACAGTAGTCTTCAGACAAATTTTGACAATACAAAATAGTTTATTGTAATGCTGGAAATGTGGATACATTGTCTAGACCTGAAAATCTGTCGCCTGTAAAAAATGTTAAATATTATTGCATTATATTTCTCTACATCTGCATGCTTTTCTGCACAGTATGTATTGGATTTTATGGTTAAAATATAAATTATAAAGAAAACTGTGTACACAATGTTATTCAGGTCAGTTTTATTGGAAACAGTAATGTTAATCTGTAATCTCAACAAACAGACAAAAAAGTTTCCTGATAAGCTTTTGCATAAAGGAATAACAAAGTACTATCAACCAAAATCGTCATTAGGGTGCACACATTAAAAACTGCTCTAAATTATTTTATTATTGCACAGAAAATACATTTAATTTTCCGCCTACATGATCCCATCCTCTTATGTGTAAAAAGCATCTCAGTAACACGTGTTCTGTATCATGAAAATCCTCTCCAGTGAGCATGGTCGTTGTCATGGTAAACCACTAGTGTCACAATGAATTGTTGACTGGTCTTAGGTTTCAGCCTGCACAGCATCACCTCCTCTGATGCGTGACTCCTTACTGCTGCTGCCTCATTGCCTGTCTTGACTCGTTGTGTTTTCTCCTCTATTAAACTCTGAACCTGAACTGTAGCTTGCAGCCTCTGTGCAGATTCGAAGCGGGGTGTTTTGTCATGTGTTAGGCTTATTAACACAGCTGATGTTACAAGACTCATGTGGAGAGGAGCAATTTCAACTTTTTAACAGCTGTCTTGGAATAACCAACACCAAGGGCCCTTTCTTTTTTCAGATCAGTGATTTACAATGTTGTGTTATGTTTTCAGTTCTGTGCTTATTCATTTGTTTGTATCTCAAGGGAGGCCTTTTGTCAAAATAATTTTTTCGTATGCATCAAATTTGAGCCCAGCATTGTACTGGCTAAAAGTTGTAATTACAAGCTAAGCATTCATCATTCTTTCTCAATAGCTGATGTAGGAGCAGCAGACAATTGGCATGTGATTCATATCTTTTTTGTTATAAATCTTGGCTAAGTATGAGTTTTTCCATAACAGAAATATATTCCTGCCCTGCAAGTATTTATTCATAATCTCCGTCTGATCTTTATGCACTTTTAAGTATTTTTCAAACAAAGAACAGTTTAAAGAGATAATTTTCCTTTATGTTGAACTAGTCGTGATATCTAAAACAATAAATACTAAATAAAAAACAAGTGAACCATAGTTGTTGTAAAAATATAAATTATTTCAATGTAAACATTAAAGGCAAGCCTTTAGGTTTATAGAAATGCACAAATGACCTTTTCCGCTCACAGTAATCTCATTACAGTAATCTCTGTTGCTTGTATCAATATTCTTAGAACATAATAGTGAGTCATGATAAGACCTCCAACTGTAGTTTATTTTATTCTAAGTTTTTTTATAGACCTGCTTACAGTAGTGCCTTAATGTAACGTGGAACAAAAATGTTTGTTTGGATGTTTTCAAAATTCAAAATTGTATGATGTTCTGTATCCTTTAATCTGCTACCCCTAAATAAAATCAAATGTATTTACCATTGCATGGTAATTAATATCATCATTCCGTTTGTTTAATTTTATTTCAGAATGAATACAGTTTTCTTAATTACACAGGGTTTTGTTAGGAAACATTTGGCCTCAACAGTCGGCTTCGGCAGATGGCCCCTCACAGCCTGGTTCTGCTGGAGGTTTATTCCTGTAAAAAGGGAGTTTTTCCTCTCCACTGTTACTTCAAGCATGCTTGGCGAGAGGGATTGCCTTTGAGTCAATAAGTCGATGTAAACATCTGGTTTTACTTAGAAAACTTTGAATCAATTTTACTGTGTGATCTGGTTGAATTGTCTCTGCGGCGTGTTGTGAATTGGCGCTATGTCGATAAACTTAATTGAATAGCTCTGTTTAAAATGAAAGACATTATCCATCCATCTATTTTCTGTCACGCGTATCCCAAGTGGGGTCATGAGGGCTGTTGGTGCCTATCTCCAGCTTTCTACGGGAGAGAGGCAGGGTACACCCTGGATAGGTCACCAGTCCATCGCAGGGGAACACAGAGACAAACAGGACAAACAACCATTCATGCACACCTAAGGAGAATTTAGCGAAGCCAATTAACCTAACAGTCATGTTTTTGGACTGAGGGAGGAAGCCAGAGTACCTCGAGAGAACCCACACATGCTCAGGGAGAACATGCAAACTCCATGCTGAAAGACCTGGATATCGAACCCGGAACCTTCTTGCTGCAAGGCAGCAGTGCTAACTGCCACTGAGCGCCACTGTGCAGCCCTTTTACAACCTCCTTATTTTCACAGGCCTCGAAGGACCCAGTCCAAGAACACCAGGTCCTTGGAGGACTCAGAGGCATAGAAGGCCAATTAAGAGACACCATTTAACCTGACAGCCATGTTATGCAGTGTATTCTCATTATCAGTTTGTACGAAATCGTACGAAAAGTTATGCACCGTAATTTCGTACGTTTTGGACGTTTTTTTCGTGGTATTTCGTAATATTTTTACGTCTTGCCTCGAGACAAGATATCCTTGCTCATGCGCATCTTACGCACCATTCAATAACATAGAATTTAACATACAATTAACCCTAACCCTAAGATACAAAACAGCAAGCAACCTAGTGAGAGACATCAAGAAGTAATTATTGCACTGTTTTTCCCAGTTCTACGTCCGCCCTCGGATCTGCTTTTTTCCTCTGTCTGGCTGCGCATGCCCACTGATCTGTTTTTTCGAGGAAAAACATCCAAAACGTACGAAATACTGTGCATAACTTTTCGTAGGATTTCATATGAACTGATAATGAGAATATGTTGTGTTGTGGGATAGTATCTCCAGCATACCTGGAAATAACATACACACTGTGCAGAAAGACCCTACACTGGGATTTGAACCTGTGACCTGGTTGTTATAAGGAACCAGTGCTACAAGCTGCACCACCGTCACCAAACCAATGAACTTCTTTGTGTACATAAAATCCCATTTAAATACATGAAAATATGTGGTTGTAGCAAGACAGAAGATTTATGTTTTGCAAGAAATAAGGCACAATTAATTTTCTGGTTTCTAATTCTTTTTTTTCCCTTGACTTTGTCAACGTCCATCCATGATGTTTTCACTGTGCTGGATCTCTGTATCTTGAATTCTATTTTCTATTTTTCTTTTTTTTACATCTTATTGACCTCCAGATGAAGAACCAGCTTTGAAACTCCTGCAGGAAAAAGATTTGTCTTCCTGTTTTCCTCAGAGACAAAATAATTGCTCATTAAAACTCATTTGCACTTTAGATTTTCTTTACAATCAAGAAATATGTTTTAAGAATTTTGTAGCTAACCAATTCCTTGGACAATCTTTTTAGAGGAAACTTATCGGTTTATTGTCTGTGTTTGGTGTGGAAGCGAGAACAAAAAAAAGCTAAAAGCAGAAGGACACAGAGTCAAAGATCAGTGAGCACAGTGCTGAAGTTAGACAGCATACACACACTTACTTCTGTTTCCATGGTGAGAACATAATCCTGTTTTTATCTACATTTTTGTCTGATGAAACTGAACACGTTTTTTTGTTTGATACTACATTTCCCTCTCTATTTACTAATAATTTGTTTTTCCAAATCTGTTTTCTCTGTCTGAAAAATAAGCATTGCTGTTTATAACAATTAACAACGCAAAGTAATGGTAAAGCTAGACCTTGTAGGTTCTCTAGTGGAACCCACAGTAGGCTAATTATGTAAATAAAAATGTAAAATTTTGAAATTTGGATCGTATGGATCCTATGTTTTAGTGAGGTGTAAATGGAGATGGGTGTGGGTTGTGACAGGTTTTGGTTTTCACTAGGGCTGCAACTAACAATTATTTTGTTAATCGATTAATCTGTTGATTATTTTTTCTATTTATTGATTAATAATTGGATAGCAAAAAGTTCCTTAAAGAAGATTTGTATGGAATTAAACCAGATGAAACTAAAACTTTTTCACTGGAGGAGTTCAGGATAGAGCATATTGACAGAAGAAAAGGTTTTTATCTTAAATGCAAAATGTTTACTTTTTTCTTTTCACAATTTTAGTATAATTACTGCTCTATGTTTGTTGCTCTGTCAGCTAAAGATTTTAGAGTCTCTGCACTCAACAGTTAATGATTAATCGATTATTAAATACAGTAAGTTGATGATTATTTCAATAATCGATTAATCACGATTAATTGCTGTAGCCCTATTTTTCGCAATTATCAAATCAAATTTTCAAATAGAACATTAAAAATATTAGAGGTTATTTATATTTCAAACGCTTCAGTTAGAAAAAAATATTTACATATATATAATGAATGTGGCAACCATCATAGTAGACCTGGATTATAAAGTCTTCACAAGCACCACCTTCAAAGGAACCCAAAGATTTTAAAGGAGAAAATTAAATTAGAGGTTAAAGGCATGTCCGTGAAAAACTAATTCTTTTTTTTCATGTTTCTTTTTTTTTTAACAATTGTGTTTTTTGGACAAGCAGATTTTGAGGCACTATTGTCATCAAGCATTCCAGTGGCTTTTACATAACTGAGGGGAGGATTTAGCCAACTCTTCTGCATTGCACCCTAATTTAAGTTTAAACATTTTCTTTTTGTTCTGCTTCATTTGCTCATACAGGGAACATCATGCTACTCCAGCAACATATACTCAAATATTATCCTTTCAGAGAATGTTAACAATGTTGATAATCTTTTTGGACAACCCACAAGAAAAGCATAAATAAAATGTTGACTATGACCAAGAACCTATGAACATATGTGGCGATTGTAAGGTAAAAAAGATTTGTGCTAAATAATTACTGACAAACTTGCAATATTAAACTTCACAGCTTGCAGAGGCTCCGCCTACAGCGTACCCGCTCTTTCCTGCACACTGCAGAACACGGCAGCCAATCCTGAGCACTGTGATGTGGATCTTTAGTGCTTTGAAAGTAGGCCTAATGTGAAGTTTGAGTATAGCAACAGAAAATAAATCAGTGGAGGTGAACTATATCAAAATGCACCAATACAGGAAATACAACGCCACATTTAAGGACAAGCAATTGACGGAGTACGATAAGTTACCAAGGTACACTACAAGAAAAAAAAAAAAAGACTGCAGGTAAAGCAACGCCTACACTCCATAAGTATAAAAAAAGGAAGAAAAAAGAAAATAAGTAGCAAAACGATCAAATAATCAGGTAAAGTCCCAGCAGCGTAAAACTTTAGGCATTACTAACTACTACCTGCATTGCACTGGCAAGTTTTCTTTGCATGTTTTGTCTAAATTAGGTGATTTTATAAATCAGTTTTGACAGATCACATAGCTAATAGTAGCACTTATACCTAAATTAAAACATTAACTGCCTGTCCATGTAATTGACAGTGATCTGAATATATATGTATGGTATTTTTTTAAGTACAATGTAGGTGGGATATTTTTGTAAAATATCCTACATGCGGGGACTAACAGGTACACATTCAACTGTTCTCCAATTGATAAAATTCTGTTCTTTGAGATGGTGTTAGGTTTAGGACTAAGATGTGAATTCATTTTAAGTTAGGGTTAGGTATGTGTTGTTGATAGTTAAGGTTAGGGTAAGGGGCAGGGTTAGACCATATAAAATGAATGCAGGTCAATGAAATGTCCCTATAAGTCATGAAATCAAAGCTGTGTAGATTCCTTTCAAAACAGCCATAGCCAGTTACCGTCTATGGGATGACTGTATGAGAAGTGGGAGGAGCCAAAAAGACTATTTCTCTTTGTTCGGGGTTAAAGTTAAGTTTGTCTGCTTTGGAAACCAGTTGAATGGGTGATTTTCAAGCCTTTTTCAGTTTCTTAGCTGATTGTAAGTAATGTTAAAAGATTATTCATTTATACTGTGGGGATTTTGAGTTTGGATCATTCTATGCACTGTTATACACAGAAGCACGTCATTGAGTGCCTACCAACCATTACTAGTAATTGCATTTATCTGAGTACATGCATTAACCCACTAACAGCAGGCATGTGGCCTTTCATCAGGGGCCTTCACAGATCTAATTCATGTTATGTAACTCCAGTACATAGATGCATATTCAGTATATTAAGTAATAAAGTATGTGATTATTTGGTCATTCTGTCCATCAAACATATCTCAGATCCTGGGCAAAAAAAAATTTTTCTCCACCCAAGCTGTGCCTGTTTTTGCATACCTTTTAACATTGTTCTGTGATGGGCGCATAATGGTGAGCTATATTATGTTGACACATACTTGAATGAATTACAAGTTACAATTAGTTTTAGGTTGTATATTTAAAATTTTATTAGATTCTAACATAGTTAGATTTCCAATTTCTGTCAGCTGTTTTATGATGGAGTGCTTGAAATGAAACTGCAGCGCAGAACAAACACATTTAAACAATTTTTATTGGATATGCAGTCTTCTTGGCAGCTACTTTATTACAATTATAAGTGAGTGCCATAAACCAGCATAATAGAATAGTGAGGTAAAACAGATACCATCCTATATTTGTGCATTGCCCCTAATATATTTCAAGGTGATACTAGCACTAGTTTTTCATTATGTACATGGCTGATTTTCTCACAGGTAAACACCTGCATTGTCAGAGCTCTATATAGATTGTCATGTTGAAGGTATATTGTAGAATAAGTGAAGCCTAGTTTGAAAACTTGAATGATGCTTTCCTCACAAAAATGCTCTAACGTATTTGGCCATCACACACATATGAAGTTCACTCCTAATCCAGGGATTGCCCCGCACATTTTGCAGTTCTAAGTCCTCTTCTGGAATGCTTTTCATTTGGTTAAAAAGTGCATTTGTGTTAATATGTGACCAATATGTGACCATAACTTAAGGAGCAGTTGTTTGAGGTCACTAGTGTTTGATTTAAAGGCCTGTCCTCTTATCACCCCCCTGGAAATATTGAACCCAAACAGTCAAATTCTTCCATTATAAACTTCCTCATACTTGTCTTTATGGATGTTGTGACATATAAAGTGATGTGGAGCCATGCTGGAACAGGAAGCTGCCATCTCCAAACTCTTCATCCAAAGTTTGAAATGTCTTTTGAAGCATTAAGAGTTCCTGTCTTTAGACCTAAGGGGCTGAGCCTCATTCCACAAAAAAACAGCCGTGCATTATAATCCCCACTTCACCAAACCTTTCACTTGATAAAATGCAGACACTGTCAGTGCCTGATTTATTCACTATAGATAAGTCATGTTTGCTTTACTCCATTGCATCCTGTTCTTTGCATTGGCGTATACTATGTGCTGTGAGGCTCAGCAACAGAGATATGACCATTATGAAAGTCATGCACTTTATAAAACTACATTTATTTTATTTTGCTTGGGATAAATGATTCCTTTATAATTTAGGATTTTTGTTCACTCTTCAGAAAGGCAGCAGAGTTTCTTTTTAATAAGCCTTTACTGACATATGGTAAATTTGTGAATAACACCTCCAGTCCAGCGGGTGGTGGTAATAAGAAAACATTCACTGGCTGTTTCTGCTCAATGTGGCAAACTAGTTTGGTTATTTGTAGCACTCTAGGTTTAGATCTACATATTTTATCACATACTTGTGAATGCACAAATACTGGGAGAATGAAGCTTGCAGCCAGGGTTAGTCCCTGCCCTTACCTCTACATAACTTCTGTTGCCTAGCAATGGTGACAGCGTGAAGGACAAAGCTCTGAGGCACTAAGGATGTTGTCCATGATTTATTCCTGCTTTATTTTTGATTGTTTAATCCTCGAAGAACTCCAGCAGTTAAATCATTTTCAAAAGCATGTGTTAAAGATGAGAAGATCTTTTATTTCTATATTGAGTCACTCTCTATTAAGACATTAAAGGTAAAATAAAATTGCCCTTTCATGAAACTTTATTAAAACCAAGCCTAACTGATTTGCTCTGTGACAAACCAAACAATTAAATAATCTAAACATGAAACATGTACAGTAGGGACAGTAGATTAGATTAAAGATGAATAATTGTTGAGAAAGAGTTTCATAATTTCATTGCATCTAAAAATATTGATATGTTGCAGTATAATAATTTGCACGATTGTTTGCACAGTCATGTTTTTTTTGTGGTGGGGTCAAATTAAATACAGGATCTTGCAGCTTTAAGAGAGACTTTCTTACTTTTTTGTATTTTTCCGTTATAAATGGGAACAGGGAAGGTAGGGAGCGGAACACACGGTTTTCTGATGGTATTGTGAACCTGTTGGGATTATTCTGAAAGGATGAGGCAGAAAACTTTTAAGACTGTGTATTAGCTACCCAGAAAACCTTAGCTGTGGAAATATTTTCACCTGTTTTTTTGTGTGTGTTTTTTTTTTTGGTTAGGAAACACGCATCAGCCATACTCTCCCGGCTCTGTGTAAATTAGATATGGCTGAATTATATCAATGTTCATTTTTCAGTGGAAGTTCCAAGACAATATGTTGGAATCTAGCGCACTCTGGAGAAAGAGCACCTGATCAGCTAACAACTGACGAGGACAGCATCATGTAGCAGGAATGGACCTTTCTAAAATCCATAAGAGCTCTTTCCCAATCAGTCTGCAATATAAAGTGAAGCTTATTCTCACAACCCCCAGTTACATTGCAGTACCATACATTAAACATCACTATAGAGGTCATTACCCAGAATGCAACACAACAGGACTTTTATCTAAATTAATACATATGGATGATGCTAAATATTAAATGTCATTTCATCTTTAAGGTATTTTAGACATTTAAACACAAATGAGATGTGCATCAGTAATCAGTGTGATGCCATTTAACTCTTTCACACCTATTAATATTTATATAAATACTGCTTAAAGAGCAGTCACATTAATGTTTTATAAGTAATATACACTTATTTATGGTGTCTTGATCAGTTTTTGTTTTTACGCATCATAAGGGGAGTGTTGACCTAGTGGGTTAGAGCAGTGTGCTTGTGCTCTGAGAAGGTTGCAAGTACCCGGGTCGTTCCCCACAGCCTCCACTCTGGGTCTCTGAGCCAGACCCCTAAACCCCGATTGCTCACTAGTTGCCACAAAATGGCAGCCCATTGCTTCCGAAAGGGATGAATGCAGAGGTAAATTTCTCCAATGAGATATCAATAAAGTTCAATTGTTTTTATCATTATGTTGGAAAAACAGCAAGTAAATATTGAAAAGGAAACTTATGTTGCAAAATAGAAATAGATTTAACAAACAGTAGAGTTAAATCCAGCCTTATAACCCTGATTATTTTGGGAAATTAGTTGATTTTCACTTAGTCTTCTGGTAATATCACAAAAACACAGTTTACTGAAAAAAGGAAAGATTTGGGAAATATTTGATAAAATTAATCTTTGGTTGAGGTCTTTTTTTAACACTATGAAACAGCATTTTTAGCCCATCTCCTGGAACAGTTTGTCTCTGACGCCCATTGAAGCACCCATAGCAACCACTGTCCTTAACCTTCAAATCATAAATTCTTTGCTTTACAATCCTCTAGAAACTACAGATATCTTTCACTACCCATTAAACCACTGTAATTGCTTAGTGTTGAGTAATCCAGTTTCGTTTCATCACACTGAACTCGACTTTCTGTGAATATTATTGTACGCTGTTTTCTTGTTATATCCAGCCTCTTAAGCAAACCCTCCTTGTGAAGGATGCCATTGGCTATCTTTCAGCTCATGGTTTGGCTCTGTGATGTTTTTGACCCTTCACAACCATTATATATAGATTATGAGTTAAGGTGTTGCACAATGAGCGACAGCAATGATCCAGCAGTATTTGTCTTGTGTGTGGGAGGAGGGGGTGGTTGGTGGGGGGTATCTCATATTTCCCATGGACAGTAAATGACAGTTATCTGGTTAAGAAACATCTTAAGACATTGTGATTTAGATGGACATGTTTTGAGTTTATGTGTTTTAAAATTGTTTTTTTCTTTTGTGAGGCATGCTGTGATGTGAATATCTGTAAAAGGTAAATTACTACAGGTCTAAAACCTTGCTTACTGCTCTTAATGTACCTGAGAGTGGTTGCTGAATCACTGCTGGATAGATCTTCCCTATCATTATGTAGGGCAGCAAATTTCAAAAATTGGGTTCATGGTGAAGCATATTTATTTGCTTAAAGCCACACTGTGTAACTTGTCATAAGGGGCTTTCGACATTTAACTTTCAGGTGTGGTACCCTGAATGCTACTGGCAAAAAAATGCACCATTGCATAATTAAACAGTCTTCACTGGTGTTTCGGAATTGAATAGAAGACCACTTTGGAAGTTATGCTGTTTCTTGTATAGATAAGGATGCATGCATCCCTCTGGATTAAATCTCACATCAGAAAACCATAAATATGTCTGATCAGAGTCATATCTATTTTTGCTCCTTGCTTTCTTATTTACTTTTTTATTGAAAGTCCTGCACTTTAAATCACTACATTTATTTTATTTTTCCTGGGCTAAATGATTCCTTTATAATTTAGGATTTTTTTTTCACTCCTCTGAAAGGCTGCAGGGTTTCTTTTTAATAAGCCTTTACTGACTTATGATATGTGCATCGCTCATACAAGCTTTTTTCCAAAAAAAGATTTGCAATTTTTCCACTATGTCAGACTCACCACCAGTAAGTGAAAATGGGGACGAGCAGGTAGGACGGCCTAATGTAAACATATTACCAGAATGATTGACAATTAGGAGGACCAATTATTTTGATGATCCACTCGGAAAAAGAACACCCTCAACCATATCTTTAAACAACCAACATACTTAATTACTGTATTTTCCAGACTATAAGCCGCTACTTTCTTCCCTCGCTTTGAACCACAAGGCTTATACAAAGGTGCACCTTTTCTGTCGACTTCTCTTCAACCACCAGGGGGCGGAAGTCAAAGTTGGAAATCAAAGAAGAATGCTTTCATTTCTATTCAGTTCAAGCTCATGCTAGCAGTGGGCGCAACGGAGAACAAATGTTGCAAATTCACACATTTTGATATTACTTTTTGAAGCTGTTGAACCAATGAAGAGACTGTGAGAAACTACTGCAGAGCTGAAATAAAGTGCTGACAAAGCCCCATCTTTCATTGTAAGCTCTTATTGCCGTCAGCCAACAAGCCAGCAGAAACCAGCATTCTTCTTTGTCCCCAATCTAGGGGCGATATGTAGAGATCCTCTTTCAGGTTTGGTAGGGGACGATTCAGTAGCAACTTATAGCCTGTGGGGCTTAAATATGTACATTTCCAGTTTAAAAAATAAAAACTTTGTGGGGAAATATGGTGTATTATTTCCTCCTTGAAGCTAATAAAATGGTATTTTCTTAAACCAACAGAATATTATAATTGGCAGATAAAGAAAAAAGAAAATTTTTAATGTAGATTTTAGAGCCTAAAGCAACACTTTATCTACTTAACTTAAGCTTTTCTTTTTTGTATCTTTAATCTGTTAAAAAAGCTTTAGAGGAATACATATTCTATTATACTGAGATGAAAATGTATATATGAAATAATACCATGACCTAACTGGGCCAACATGTTTTTTTAACTAAGCAACCCATCAAATAATGTTTTGCTAATAATTAGAGGTAATGACATATAAAAAATAATTCCAAAGGTTAATATGCATAACTACTACATATATTCATCATCAGCGGTTAAGGTAAATGTATAAAAGTTGAATTCATCCTCCATTTTTTTGTCGGTCACTGATATGATTATAGATTTCCTTTTTCAGATACATTCTTTGTAGTTATGAATTTAACTTGGCTGAAATATATGAACTGTGACAAAAATAGAAATAAAAAAGTAGAATACTTACCCTGGAAGCATTAAAAGCCATATGTAGATATCTAGTGAATTTATGGTGAGATTATTCCTTAATGCAGTCTTCATTTGACTTTTCTCGCATATTTTTTTTCACCAGTGGCAAATGAAGATGGAGAGAGCTCCAGCAGACCCCCACCAAGTTTTGCCCGTAAGTTTAATGTGTACTATCATCGTTTTTCTTTCATTTTAGTAAATTCTCTGAAATAATTAATTCTGAGTCAATTCACCATTCAGGTCAAGCCATTAAAGAGTCATTTTACACAGCTTGAATGTGATAGTAGTGGTACTGATTTATGGCCACCTCATTAACAGTTAGATTAGAGGACATCTAACAGAAACTCTTAAAAGGGCTTTAAAACCCTTTCCACTGACAAGAAAATGTTGCATAGTATGGAATAGATTTACAGAAACTGAAAGATTGTTGTAGTTCCAGGTTTTTAAAGGTACTGCATGTACCTTGCATGCACATGTAGGGAAAATAGGAGTTCTTCTAAATGAAGAATCAGGCTCTTGACATGAAATTGAAGTGGGTTCAAACTGGAAATTAGAACTAGAGGCAAAAAAAAAGAAGCTGTATAAATCATAGAAATTGTAAATTTGGTTGCATCCATAAATTTACAATTTATGGATGTAACCATTTTATTTTGTCTGGTTAAATCCTATCTGATGGCACACGACATGGAGTGAGCAACTTTGGAGCCATAATTTTGAATTGCTAATAATTTAGTCTGATATTTAACCAACCATCGCTTGGTTCTTCTTGCAAGATTTCTGATAAGTTAAAAGAATCATCAAAATCTTGTCCTAGAAGAAAATACCATTCACAAAACGCTTTAGAAAGACTTGAGTTTAAGTGTTTTATTTTGCCATGAAACCACTAATATTAAGCTCAGACGCAATGACCTTAGTAAGTTTAAAAAACTTACCAAGGATTTCTTGAAACTAAGCAAAACACAACAGATGATTTTCTATCAACAATATCACTCACATATAGTCAAGAAGGCATTTAATTGCTTTTAGAGACAAACTAAACTACTTTAAAGACTTCAAAATATGTAATGAGAACTAAAGACCAGAGTTCATAGGAGAGGCCTCAAGCACACAATTTGTGAGGATATCACATCTTCCATCTTCTTTATCTACAAGAGATTACATAACCAGCAAAGGTTGTTTTTTTTGTTTTTTTTTGCTTTTAAACAACTAAATGTCAGCTAGTTTGTCCATTCAAGATTATTACACATAAGTTCAAGTTATGTCATAATTTGTTCTGATCTCTTTGAAAGTGTAGATTCATTGGATTGTTACCAGCAGATCTCTGATGGGAATTTCAAAACACATACTGTATGTCATTACTGAATTTTTTTTACTGTTAGTGAAGTTCAAAGGTACTACCACTGACAATGTAAATCCACATGAGGGCAGCATTGCAAAGGAATTATATCTGTTTCATGCAAGAAACTGGCCTCATTCCTGTAGACACAACATAAGTAATAGCTATACTTTTAAAACTGGTATCGACCAGCTATCCTGTAAATTAATATAAAAAAATGTTATGTCACTTTTTATGCAGGTATTTCTCTCTCTTTCTGCAGGCTCTAAATCCCAGAGTGCTTTGTGGAATGCCATCACTGCAGGAATGGGGATCAAAAGCAAAGAGCAGAAGGTTCCCCTGAATGACCCGCGGAGTCCCGAGGAGATTCTGGCCGATGAGCTTCCAGCTTCAGATGAACCAGATGCCACAGAGAGAACTGCCATCAGGTTTGCAGCTGCCAGCTTGTATCATTGTACAAATATTATTATTTGAGATGTAATCCAGATTCATGATCCAGTGAGACATTAGACATGTCCGGTTTATTATAGAATAAACACGTCATTTATTTCAATAGCAATCATTTGAATGGAAGGAAACAAATGTATAAAACTCAGCATTATTCTGCAGTTTAAATGTGTACATCTAGATTAGTAAACCTAAACATTGTGTTTGACATTTAGTTCCCTTGATTCAGTCTCACATGCTGGTAATTGCTATGTATGGCTGCTGACCTCAGGGGACTAAGCCATGATTGATTCCACTGATAATGGGGACATGAAGCCAGCTTTAGCATAACCATGTTGTCTCTGAACGCCACATTCCAATTAACCTTGATGCCTCAGAAGAGTGTTACAAATGTCACAGGTGACAGATATCCAGCTTTTTCTGAGGATATTAGGCATACCTAATATTGCATTGGAGGTTTTTAATTGTACTGGATAAAATATTGGAATCCAGTTTTGGTGCCATTAACTGCTATTTTTTTCTCCTCTTTGCTTCCTTGTGCTACCTTAAATTACAGCAGGGTTTTTTAGGGCCATTGTCTTATCATAAAGCTCAGATTCAGAGTGGTGTGATAAGAAATAGAAAATGATTTTCCACTTGACTGACCTTAACCTGTTCCAACAATATATTTAAACATGAAACACAGAGTAAACAGGCACACTGCACCCTGTGCTGAGAAAATGTCCAATTTAGCCATGAAAACAATATATTTTTCTTTGAAGTCAGATTACGTTTAATCAGTGTATTTAAGCAACTGCATAAAACGAAAACAAATTCAAATGTGTTTTGAAGATGAGGATCTGGTAGTTGGTAAAAAATGAACATACAGTAACAAAGCTCAGTACCTAGAATCTGTACCTAGGCAGGATGTTTTTAAAAGTAGAAACACCTAACATGACAAAGCTCAGTGCAGTTAAAAAGATAAACAGGGAGCTTTAAGGTACACTAAAGGAAAGAATGGCTGAAGAAATAAGTCGTAAACACAAACTAGAGGTAGGTAAAGAAGAAATAGGAGGTAAAAAGTAGCACCTTGAATTTATATGAGCCCCTCAGCAGACCTATCGTTGACTATGACCTGAATGACTGAGAATCTTCACCAGCGTATTTAATCTTAACCATAAAGAGAGAATTTCTCAGATTACAGCGCTGGGCTTCTTTTACTGTTGTAGGGAAAGTGAATGTGGAAATAGCCCCTTCTTACAGTTTAAACAACTTCCTATGGATCAGCAGGAACTCACTGTGAGAGCAGTCATACAGTACAAACAAATATTGTTTGTAGAGGAGAGTCTTTACTTATTTACTGGACGATAACTACAGATTTATATAAAATGTAACAGTAAGGATTATGAAACGCATTTCAGATTCTTACAGAAATTACATTGCTTTCTAATTTAGTGCTCAGGCTGGAGCTTTGCATCAAATGCTTTCTTCGACATAATTTTCAAAATCAAGTGTTTGGCTTTATTTATTGCTGTACTTTCAAAATGCACACTCCTCACTGATTTAATATGCAAACAAACAATAGAAAACTTGTTCAGGACTGTCAGATAACATAAAGGTGCCCTGAGCGGCTAGGCCAAGGGCGTAGGTTTGATTTCCACTTTGGAAGGAACACTATTGGTCTTCAGTTTCATTGGTCTGATCTCATTGGTCCTATGCAAAAATATGCATGCTCTTTTTAAGCTTAATGTGAGCATCAGGACACATTTGTTTAAAAAGGAACAGCAGCATTTCTTGCTACATTAATACAAATCGTATAAGCACTACACACATTAGATGCTGCTTATCAATGTTTAAAGGTTCACTGGCTCTGATGAATGTGGAATTAGGACTTTTTTCCACTTTGAAAAGGTTTGCATTTAAACTTACCAGCGACTAAGACAGTAGGTAAATACGTGCCTATTTAACCAAATATAGTCTAAATATGTCTGTTATATGTGGATTTATCCTGTGTTTTCTTTTGAAGATATAGAATTGTGCAGAGGTAAACAGAGGCAAAACCCACTCTTATTTTTTTATCTAATATTCTCTTTCTGTATCATGCTAAATAATACTTTCAAGGGACGGCAAATAAATGTATTGTACTTACATGTTCATTGGAACTATAATAGGAACTGACACTGAGCATTTCAAATATTAACATCACTTTACAAGTTGTACATATGGGCTGTAGTTACTCTGTGTAGCCCATTTCATGTATTTTATCTAGGGCTGAAACAATTAATTATAATAATTGATTTTTTTAAATAATCGTCAACTAATTAATAATTGAATAATTGTTAACTGGAGTATAGGGCCACTAAAATGTGCCTTTAGCCAACAGAGCGACCCACTTAGAGCAGGAATTATACCAAGATTGTAAAAAATATGTAAACAATTTGCATTTAAGATAAAAAAAAAAGTTTCTGTCTGTCAATATTCTCCATCCAGAACTCCTCAAAAGGAAATGTTTGTATCACCTGGTTTAATTTCGTAAAAAATCTTCTTTAAGGAACCTTTGGCTGATCTGATTAGTAATCGATTCAATGAAAAAAATAATCGACAGATTAATAAATTTGCAAAATTATCATTAGTGGCAGCCCTAATTTTATGGTAACATTCCAAGCACATTTCATCCATAATACAGCACTGAAGGGCAGCTGCTTCACCTTGAGGCTGCCCAGCATAATTATATCTGGGTTTCCTACAATCATATAATGTTTCTATTATACAAGTGGGTTTTTAATAGTAAAGGATTAAATGTAACACAACCTTTTATCATCATCCTACATTGCTTACTGTCTGACTGTTTAAATAGCTCCTTATGTCTATTTTCGTTTTTAGTGGCATCATCTACAAACACAACACTAAGAATGAGCCTAAGTTTATTCAAATATAAAATCACTTTTAACAATTATAAAAGACAATATAACACTATATTATCTGTAATGTAATAGCAACCAAAATTAACAGCCAGATTCAAACATTTTTACCAGACATTAATGTTTGTACTAATTTACTTATGGACCGTGTGGAAATCTAGAAAAATAGAATCAATGTAAATAGTGTTCCTCTGTTTGTCTTTATCCTACTTCTAGAAGTAGAATCCATTAAATAGCACGATTTTATTTGGAAAAGGATCTTTAGCATCCTTCTCATGTTGTTATGTTCTACAAAAGAAATAACACCTGTTAATTATACCTGAACTGCTGTCAAAAATGAAAACAGGGATGGCAAAGAAATATTGCTGAAAGGGAATCAGAAATGTCGATAGCTTACAGTCTTTGCTTTTCCGTTTTAACAGCAGTTTTCAGAACTCCTGTCTGACTCAGAATATTTAGTTGTATAAAAGAAATCCTAACATTGATAACTTATATCTCTCAAATTCCACAAATCAAAACTCTTTCCTGCTTCTTTACAGAACTGTAATCAGAAGCTTTTGTCTGTTTTAGTGTAGATATTATCTAATTTTTTAATTGGACTAGTTTCATAGCTTAATATTAATTTTGGTAACAGCCATATTCTTGCGTCATTTTTTTTTTTTTTTTGTATTTCGTCCTCCAAGTATGCGCGCACACATACAGACTATAAAAAAAAAAAGAAATCAGAAAGAGAGAAGGTGGAACTTAAGGCAGAAAAATCAGAGAGTGGAGTTAAACAGTGCAGCACAGTTGATGCGCTGCTATGTGAAAGGGACAGGAAAGACCAGGCAGCTGCAGCTACCTGACAGAGGAGCTGCGAGAGGAAAAGAAGAAACTAGTGCAACAACGTTGAATTGTAAATTATGAACATGTTGTTCATATCCAATTATTGGTAGGGACAAGTAGGTCGGTCCAAAATTCTGATATGGACATGTCCCTATGGTCCCTATGCAAACCTACACCCATGGGCTAGGCCATAGTTGGGCCATATTGGTCATATCAAGAACCAGTGTTTCCATTGAGAATATTACAGACTTAAATGTGTCAATGGGGAGAGACAGAGACCGATTTGCTCACAAGCAACCATAGGAAAGGAAAGGTGACCCGCCCCCAATTTATTTCCAAAAAGTTACGTTAAATGAAAAATGTGATGGCAAAAACAGGCTTAGATTATTAAAGTAACATTAAAATGTTACTCTGTAAAGATAACTTTCAAAAAAAATTTAAATCTGTAGAAACATTTTGTTCTTAAAAAATGCCTCATGCACAATGTTAATTACAACCATCTACAGTGATTGAATTCCTTACTGCTTTGTCACAGAAATCCCACTAAAGCCAGCTGATGGCTTTGGTCTTGCTAACAGTGGCTAATGGAGTCCAAATCTATTGAGAGAGCGAGGGATCTACATCTGAGGGATAAATAGCAAGATTATGGTGGGAAGTGATTAAAATGACACAGGGATCAATAGTAATCTCTAAACTGAAGTAACAAAGTGTCACCCCTTTGACCGCAGCTGAAGGTTATCCTTCAATCTGTGATAATTCGATTTTAGGTTGAACAAAGGATGATCAGATATGTAACAGGCAGGAAGCACTTTAGTAACTGACCTTAAAATAAGATAAAAACAAAGGTTTCCAGGTTAACATATCTGTAGTTTTTTTTCTATCTTTCTAAAGGTGAAGGCTTTTGCTTCGGCTTTTTATGTCTTGTTTTATGCTTTCATCATCTTTGAGGTCAACGATGGCATGCAACTGGGACAATTGACCCAGTTATCCTTATAATTATAACTATCCAGAATGAAACTGATTGGTTTTGTTTTTATCCTCACTGTGTCCTTAGAAGCTTTGTTGCCAGAAGTGAACACAAAGGATTTTTATTAATAAGACTAGCTCTAACTTTGGCTCTAACCCAAAGGCAGATATGTTGCTGTCTATTGACTTTAGCCTGCTTCTGTCATTTATATTAGAATGGTTAAACTATAGACATATACGTTTAATGACCTAGATTATTTCATTAGAAAACACTACTGCTGATTGACTCTGAATAATATTCTGATTTAAACACAGTAGGACTCCCCTTGTTTCCACTACCTAATGGATCAGAGTTGTTTCTATTTAATGTTGCTACTGATCACTGTGGTAACACTTTGAGAGGACACAGCTGCAACCTACTTAAATTTGTCTGGTTTACTCTTGCAGATTAAGGGAGGTTATTCTTTTAACTTTTTTCAACATTACTTGTGGCCATTTTGTTTTTCATGGCCTCTGTTTATTGTCTTGTCAGTAACACTGGAAGATCAATATAGATATTATTTAAGTTTTTCAACAAAATCAATAGACAACAAATAACAAAGTATAGGAAAAAACTGAACAAATAGAAATACACAGAACATACTCATTAAATTGTATATCACACCCTGGCTTTTGATTTCCATATTGATTTCTTTGTGGGTCTCAGGATTTTTATTACAGGTGACAAGTTATGATCCCAGATCAACCAAAATAACTCCAGCTGACAGATATAAATTATTAGAATCACTCAACTACTGTTCTTATACAGTTAAGTCAGAAAAATAGGCAGATGATATGAAGATTTCCTTACTTTTTAAAGAACAGGATGAACTGATGAGGGAAAATAAATATATTTAATGAAAACAGGCAGCGTTTTAGAGGTCAATTATGTCTTTTCCAAAATTTTTTTTTACAAAAATACCAATGTATGAAAATAAGCCCTGTCCAATGGCAGGTAAATATTCAGATTAATTTGAAAGAGCAATGAAGAACTAAGAAAAGTAAACTATAATTCCTGGAAAAACATTATAGGGTATGATAAAAATATATGATTAAGCTGCTTTTTTGTTGTTACATTGCAATTTAAACATTATGCCACAATCCTTGTAGCTGCTCAAACTAACATAGCCTCATATCCTGCCAAATCTCCATGTTCATTTGCAGCTATGACCCCTATGTGGTCAACTGTTGAGATTTATCTGATGGTTAATTGGATACCATGCGCTGCAGTTCACTTTGCAGCTGATTAAGGCGCCTGTCTCCGATATGGCAGGCTACTGTCTCTGTAGCTGACCCCTCATTTGGCAGCAGCAATGGGTTTACAGACCCCCACAGACAGCCCCTGTGAAGCAAAGAGCTCCATCAAAAGCCTCAGTAGCCCACTAATGAGCCTCCGCTGGTCAGAGAGACAGGAAGCCCAAATAGCAAAGCCATTATCTAAATGATTAAGACATAGCCTCAATATTATGATGTTACATAGCTGAGTCACTGCTGCACCACATGAAATGCCACAATATTACACAGATAAAATCTAAACACAATCATCAGGACACTATATATCATTGAAACAGGAGTCAAATGTACAGAAACTGGGAACAGAATAAAGCTCTAACATGTGTCAGACTAAACAACAAGATGATCACTGCTGTTCAGAATCCAAGATTGCCAAAAGGCCAAGACTTTAAAAAAAAATTAACTATGGTTAAGAATATGGAAGTAAGACCAGAGGCTGTAATGCTACAAATACTATATGACCAGTTTATGAGAAACAGAAGAAATTGTCATGCACATTATTAGTATTATTAGGATTTCCTTTATCCAAATAATAGCTTGTAAGTACACTACAGGCATTTTAATCCACTCACCCAAGATATAGGTGCACCCTTCTCTTCAGGCTCCACTACTACTCTAAACAGATCCCAATGATGTATTAATATTCTAACCAAATCAGGTTTGTTATTTTAAAGCATGGACAAAAGGAAGGGAGATGTAACTTGTATGGGCAGCATGAATTTACTATTATTTATTTTGGTGAACTTTTGATAGACTTCATAGTTGACATGCCATGAAAAAGTCGATTCCAGGGTTGCCCAAATTAGAGAAAATGTCACTGACTTTAGAAACAGGAAGATATGTTTTGGTGACATAATGTTTGAGGAACAAATGAAGAGGTCTTCTTTTGAGACCTTGAATTAATCATGGGGGAGACAGCAAGATGGTCTTGCCATGCTTTGAGGGAGGTCAAATAGGAGATTTGTACTGAGTGGAAAAGAGCTTTAGGTGCAAAAGGCTACCATTAGAACTTTCACTATGAAATACCCCATGGATAACATTTGTTCAGAACCAGTTTCACGCTTCAACAAAGATACTCACCCTAAGAATGCCTCCAGCAATGCATTATCAATATTTCACAAAGATGCCATGATCCAGAGTTCTGAGTGAAAGGGAGAAACTAGCACAATCTCAAGATCTGGACCATAATGAGTCACTGTGGGAGAAGCTAAGCAGCATTGTCAGAAGGAAGACGCCATGAAGGCAGTGTGTTTTGTGTAAGAAGCCACTGGAAGAGCATAAGGTGTTTGGCTTTGTTCTTAACAAGTTAAGGTCAGAAGAACAAATAAATAATTTACAGAAATTTTCCATATTTGAAAAATAAAATGTTTACAATTTAATGCAAGCTTTTGAGTATCTGGTTTCACAGATAAAGCTTGCTCCATGGAGAATAATAAAGTGATTTATAAAATAAACTTTAAAAATGTAAGTTGCTTTAATTAAATTTCTTATAAATAAATGAATTTTTTTTTTTTATTAAACATATCTAGGTAGAAGTAAGATGCTGTATGCAATGGAAAACAGGTGTATCATATTCTGAGTGTTCTTATAAACGGGTCAATAAGCAGCACATACTTTTTGGGACTTTTTGTTTAGACTCTAACTGAGTTTAAAAGTGAATCTACATGACAACAAGCCATCCATAATTGCTAGTATGACAGCTCTCTGTGGAAGTATTTACACTTGTAGGTTACAGCACCTCTTTGCTTGGATTATACAGTCTCTAGCCTTGATGGGTACTTTTTAAATAACTCTCAATCATGTCCCCATTTGCTCCTTCCAAGGGCTGTGGGTGTCTAACTAACAAGCTTATGGAGCTTACTGCTCTAGCTGTTTAGAATAAATAGACCACACTCTAGAAAATAACATTTAGCAAGGAAAATTAGGTTAAAAGATGCATAAATATATTCACCAGGTACCAGAAAATGAGAATGCAATGAGAAATCTTTAAGTAAATAGATGCAAATAGCACAAGGTGAACTGATCACATAAGGATTTGTAACGAAGGATCTCGGAGGTTAGATGAACTTTACGACAGTAATCCTGTTAAATTTGAGACAACACCTTTTAAGCACTAAGTCGACAACACATATCTTGTGGCATCTGGCACCAGCTTTTATCTATATTCCTGTTTCAAAGATTAATTTAGCAGCTCTTGAGCTCTTTTTATTAAAACTTTATTAGTCAGCTGCATTGTTTTTGCTTCACTGCAAAAAACAGAAATCTAAGTAAGTCAGTTGTCTCAAAATATTTGCATTTTCCCTTGGATTAATCAGATAAGTGAGACACTGCCATTAAATAAGATAATTTACATTTTAAATAAAAAAGCTTATGTTAATGGTGTTATTTTATTATACCCATTCCATTGGCAGATTGTCTTATTGACCTACTAAAATTAAGGGTGAATTTACTTATTGTAAGAAATGTTTACTTATTTTTAGATATTTTTGCAGTGTCATCCTTGCTCTAAACCAAAGTCCTTCATTCTAATGTCTATATATATATTCTTATCATATCCCTATGGCAAAACTCAGATAAAAGGTTTAGGAACAATTCTTATCTTTGGGAACTTTTAGCCAGAAGGTGAAAACAAGGAGCCAGCCCTGTGTAAAAATGCTTTTCCTTTTTTTACTGAGATTGCTTCTCTTCTCCCCTGAGTCCGCACCTTTGACCTGTTGCTATCTTCTTTAGGAGCAAACTAATGTATTTTTCCACTTCCATAACCACACAAATAAATAACTCTTTTTTGGTTGAGTGAGCTCAGTTTCTTTCAACTGGTTTTGTATCTCTACTAATTCTGAGAGAAATAAAGTTTAGGCATGAGAATCATATTTTTTGATAGATGATCTCCAAGAAAATGTGGTCATTACTGTGAAGGCGATTGCTATTTTGATGCATAGCTATCCTTATCGAGCTGCCTGGAAATTTAAATGAGATTTGAATTTTTCATGCACCTCCAAATGGCAAGGGCTATTAATGTCTTGATTTCACTGTCTGAGCTATGTAGGAGCCTCAGTAGATATTACAGTATAATTTTCATCAGGTCCTTCCATCTTAGTTGTACAAATTTATTTGAGGATGGCTTGTTTCTCTGGGGGTCTATCCTTAGCACTTGTAATAATAATTAATCATATATTTTTTTATCATTAGAGTAAGGAAGGTGGTAGGTTTAGGTTGTTGAGTTAATCCATAAATCGATAATTTATATTGAATGTTAACTATGTAACTAAACAACGTTTCCCTGTAGAAAATCTCTCATGAAGACTGTTATTGTTGAGGCATACCCAAACCTCCATCAAGGTCGCTGAAAAAGCTTTTAACTGTTAACACTTTCCACTTTGTTTTATTCTATCTTCGAGTTGACTCATATTTTATCTTGACTTTGTGACAAATAATGCAAATTGTCACAAACCATGTTTGAATGTTCTCTCCAGTCTGTTAATAACACTCAACGTTATATCCAGATTACTGGGCATGAAAAAGGCAGCAGGAAAAATGTCTGCAGTTTAGAAATATAAGCAGATACTGAATTATGTTGTTTATTTCTGTTTCTCCCATTTCTTCATTTCCAGAAGATGTTTCATTAGTATCCACTTACCAGTTTATTTAGGTGCTTTCTGGTATATTTTTTAGGCTTTCTACATCTCTCAGCAAGAGTGCATTAATCCTGCTCTTCAGCTCACCAAGTTCCAATTTGCCTTTCTTCCAGTTAGAACTAAATGATTTATTTGTATTTAGAATTATTCTAAAACATATATCTTGAATGCATTTTGTCAAGCAAACAATAGCAAAATAACTTTTAACATTTTTTGTTCTGAATAAACTTTTTTAAAAAATTCTAAAATCACATACATGCTTTTAAATCCAGTTTTTTTTTTTAAATGCTATTTTCAAGTTGTATTTCTAAATGGAAAATTAACAACCCCAATTCATAAATTTGATCATAAATACATTTCCTTATCAAACATTTAAAACTTTGAAACTAACCTTGCGTTTTTAAACAGTTGTTGCAGCTTAATTTTCATTTTAATTTAGCCTCTCTATTTAGCATGTCCTCTCTGGTCCCTTTAGCTTTTGCAGGAGACTTAGCTGCTCAACATGCTCACTATGTAACCCCAGACAGTGGAAACTCACAGGCATATTCTATTTGGAAAAGTAACAATTCGATCTAATCCAATTTTGAAATAAACTATTCTTCTTAGCACTGAGTGGATGCTTTAAAGTTTTGCCTTATTTGCAGAAGTCTCCTTACCGCTTAAATCATTGACATCAGTACTATGGATGTAGTTAACCTAAAGGATTTAATTGTCTGTTGAGCTGTTCCAAATGTTGCTTGCTGCTTTCTTTTCCATCTGCAAACTTTATGTACAATTTGTCTATTAACTAAACATTTAGTGCTAACTAAAGTAGTCCATACCTAAGATAAAGTGGGACTACTGTTTAAGATAGTGAAAGGCAGAGCAGTAACAATTTTTGCTGTGAAGCTGTCTCACCAAAGAAAGAAGAGCTGGTTACATCATAGTAGCTACTGTGATTGGCTTAAGTTGTTTTTTAGTATGCTCAGCGACTAGAAAGGTCCTGCAAGAAAGCTAAATGGAAAAGAGTAAAAATGGGAGAACACACATGGAGCAGAAGGATAGCAGAAATGCTAAATGAAGAGCGTGGCGTTAAAAGAAATGTCATTGCAACAAGGATTTTAAAGTGCAAAGTGGAAAAGAAAATGGAAAACAGAATAATAATTGAAATGTCTAATAAGGAAAGGAATTTATCAGATTTATGAATTGTGGCTTTATAAATCTCACTTTAGAAACAGAATTCTAAAATGTATTTCAAAGGTATTATTTGATAGTGTATTAATTAGTGAAAGTAGGGATGCCTGGTCCTCCACTGCACAGAACAATTTGTATATAGATCATAAAGATCACTGAAAAAAGTAGACGTGTTTGAGGGCTTTGACTTATTAATGGTTCAGGGAAAATATGCTAGTATGTACACTGCAAACATTTTAGCCTTGAATTGTAAGGAGTACAACATTATACTGTGAAACACGCTCACTACAATTTACTGTCATTTCACATCTGTGATATTACAACACATTACTGGAGGATTGCAGCATTTTGCTATACATCAATACAATAAGGCCCTGTACTTAAACAACGCGTAAAGTAATGTAGAAGTTGTCATTCATTTATTTTGAATTTACAACTTCAATTGTATATCATGCTTAAATTGAGCAGCAATTTATTGTGAAAGTAATGCAAATGAATACATCCCTCCAGTCATCTTCTCCCGCTTAATCTGTCAGGGTCATGGTGGTGTTCATGACTATCTCCAGCAGTCTATGGGTGAAAGGCAGAGTACACCGTGGCAGGTCACTAGTCCGTTGCAGGGCAACACAGAGACATACAACTATGCACACACATTCTCACACCTAAAGACAATTTGGAGATGCCAATTAGTCTAACAGTCATACCACTGTCTTGCCATACGACTTTCCAGGACTTTTCAATACAGTTTTTCCACTGTAATATTACTGTTTAATTCTGTGAAATCCTTGTATTGGTTTTACTGTGTTGCTACGATATTACAGATCTTGTTGTGATATTTTTTGATTGCAGAATTTTTCTGTAAAATAAGAATTAAATGCTGTCAAATCAAAGGAAACTAAGTTTAACTGGTAATCTTTAGGATATTACAGAGGATGGTCATTTCTGTAAAATACTACTGTTAAGCTGGTGATTTCTAAGAGTGTACAATTTGATGATTATGGCTTTCAGTTTTTCCAAGAACATCTAAATGTTTCACAGGAGGAAGAAATCAAAGGATTTACATACAAATATGTTGCTTTATGGGTTTGTTACGGCTTACATAATCTTTTGGAAGACTAGTGATTTGAGAATTAACCTGCATATGGTCATATGCCCCTTTTCCATCAACAATTTCAGCTCCACATGACTGTAAACCACTCGGTCTCTCTCTGCTCCTCGTAGAACTACCTGTGTTTCCATGGACCCACCAACAGCTGGAGCTGCGGCTTTAAGCCCTACCTCCAACTGTCAGTGTTGTGTGCTGTGCCACTATTAATCGTTTTCAGTTTAACAATACCACATTAAAGAGAACTGAAACAGTAAAAAAAATAAAACCATTAATTGAAAATAAAACCATAAATACATAAATGAATGGTGTTTGTATCATTGCATATGCAGGAGTGTCTTGGATATTTATTTTTTATGGATATAACCTGAAATAATAATAAAAAGCACAGCTGCCCTGTGCCTGCACAAGGTTTTATTGGGTGCAACAGAAGCATACAGGGGAGATGCAGCTGAATTATCAGCTCCAGGTTATTAGAGTTTAAATATCGAGCTTTATGAGGAAGTCACTGTCACACTAATGGAAAGAATCATGATAAGGAATTTAAAGTGTAAATTTGCAGACTTTTGATTGCAGGGAAAATGGTTTTAAAGGGGTCATAGAGGAGCTGGAGGAGCTGATTCTCATCCCATCCGCTTCACACTCGGCTGCGAACCGCCCCAGCGCACGCAGTAGGTCTTGGCAGGAGGGAGCCAGCAGAACTACGTCATCCGCAAAAAGCAGGGACAAGATCTGCTATTCCCCAAACCAGACCCCCTCCGGTCCTTGACTGCGCCTAGAAATCCTGTCCATAAAAGTTATGAACAGGACCGGTGACAAAGGACAGCCCCGTCGGAGTCCAACATGCACCGGGAACAGGTCTGACTTAATGCCGGCAATGCGAACCAGACTCCTGCTCCGCTTGTACAAAGAACGGATGGCCCCCTAATAAAGGGCCCCCGACTCCATACTCCTGGAGCCTCCAAGGCCTCCAAGTCTGAGGCCATGGTTATCAACCGGAAAAAGGTGGCTTGTCCCCTTCAGGTTGGAGGAGAGTCCCTGCCTCAAGTGGAGGAGTTCAAGTATCTTGGGGTCCTGTTCACGAGTGAGGGAAGAATGGAGCGGGAGATCGATAGATGGATCGGTGCGGCTGCTGCAATAATGCGGACGCTGCACCGGTCTGTCGTGGTGAAGAGAGAGCTGAGCGAAAAGGCAAAGCTCTCAATTTACCGGTCGGTCTACGTTCCTACCCTCACCTATGGTCATGAAATTTGGATCATGACCGAAAGAACGAGATCCCGGATACAAGCTGCTGAAATGAGCTTTCTCCGCAGGGTGGCTGGGCTCTCCCTTAGAGATAGGGTGAGGAGCTCGGTCATTCGGGAGAGGCTCAGAGTAGAGCCGGTTCTCCTCCACATCGAGAGGAGTCAGTTGAGGTGGCTCGGACATCTTCTTCGGATGCCCCCTGGACGCCTCCCTCGGGAGGTGTTCCAGGCACGTCCCACCGGGAGGAGGCCCAGGGGACGACCCAGGACACGCTGGAGAGACTATGTCTCTCGGCTGGCCTGGGAGCGCCTAGGGCTTCCCCCAACAGAGCTGGAGGAGGTGTCAGCGGAGAGGGAAGTCTGGGAGTCTCTGCTTAGTCTGCTGCCCCCACGACCCGCAACTGGTAGATAGAAGGGTCGGAACATCAAGATTTTACAATGCATAGAAAATTGTACTTATGTTTGAAGCCACTTCTCAGCCAGAGATGTCAGAACCATCTTACCTTGGCTAAGAATAAAAAAAATGACCTTTGCTAAGTGGTCTAAAATCATCCTTTTAGTTGAAAGTAAAGTTTTAAATGTTATTTTAGTGTCAAGGTCCCAGGCTTCAGAGAAAGAAGTACAGAACCTACCAAAGTCAAATAAGTAGTTTCCATAGGGATAATTTGAGGTGGAATGTCAACTGCTAGCATTGGTTACATGTGTTTCCTGAAGTCAACGCAGGCATCCACCTTGAAATATCAAAGCACTTCATGCTTCCTTCTGTTCTTAATAATTTCTGGGGATGCGCAAACAGACCAAACAATACCGACAAACTGAAAGCAGTTTTAAAGCCAGTCAGAACTTTTTTCACCATCCACCAGTTGTTTGCTTTTACACCACAGCAGCACGATTCTGGAATTTATGCAAAAGCAGTTCTGAGTGAGTATTTCGCGGAAGTACACTGTTGTTTAAATAATTAAACATTTCTCTTTTGAAAAATGATATATTTGTCAGTCTAATGCAAATTCTGGGTGGTCTTTTTTACTAAAATCTATTAAAGTCTATAATTTAGCAGGCTGATACGACTAAAAAATGTTTGTCAAAATATCAGTATAATAATATAATATATTCTAAAGTAAAAATAATGGTAAGACTGCTTCTAATGCTTAGCGAGGCTTTACATATGCCTTCATAAGAAGTTTCATGTCTTTCTCTCTTTATACATCATCTATGTTACCAGAAGTTCAGAAAGGTATATTCAGTGAGATCTTTAAAATTTCCGGTCTCTTACTTTTTTTAATCTAGATTTTTATATGATTAGAATATAGATTTATATTCATTTCTAAAACTTTTTTTATTCAAATAAAATAGGCAGAGGGCACGCTTTCTTCTTTCCAACCTTTCACTGTTAGTTCGAGAAAGACAATGTTACATTGCTGCTGTTAGCTGAAAAATGACTACTGAGAGCAGCAGGGTAAGGAGGCAGTATATATAGTCTGTATCCAGCAGTTTTTCATAGCTAGTAAATCTAGGGTCACAAGGTTGCTGCCAGTCTCAAAATGACAGTAATCAAGAGGCAGGGGTTCCCCTGGAAACTGATCCATCACAGGGAAACACACAGATAGAAAAATAACTGCACACAGACCTAGACCTAACAGTGATTTAGAGAGCCAAGTTGACCTAACTTGCATGTTTATGGGGTTTTAAAACAAATACTAAAACTGGAGTTGAAAAGGTGCCTGCTGATGACTGTAATTTGTAACTGGCCTCCTCCCTCAAAAACACATTTTTATAGCATTTAACTGTCGGATATGGAAGTTAGGAGCACTCAAGTTAAAACCCCTTGTGTATTTTCTTGTATATTATTCACATCTAGTCTAAACTGAGTCATATAAATTATGTTATCAAAGATAAACAGCAAACTGCTGGGTTTAAATAAATCTGTTATTCCTGTGACTTGATGATTGTCTTCCCCCTTCGCAAACCACAGCTTGGGGGGAAAAAATCCTTTATTAACCTTTTTTTAAATGGCCACTTTGTAAACATATGAAATATTTTGTATTTGGAAAAACATAATGTTACATTTAGGACAAAAATATAATTCTGCAAAACTGTCTGAGGGAAAATATGTGGGAAAAATATTTGTAGTATAGCTTTACCAGTTTTGATGATGATGATGATATTTGTTTTTATTTCAGACATTTCACCAACAAAATATTATAATAACAAAGACTTTCATGTTTCTAAGTCTACATGCAATTCCTTACTATCAAATTTACATATTTACATACATACATGTTAATGCACAACATATTCGGTGACTGTGAGCCTGAAAAGGAGTCTGATGGAGTTTAATTTATATAACCAAACCTCTCTTCCATCCAATAATTAATAGCATTAATAGGCTTCCTGTTTTCAGTATCCTTTCAGTATTTCCCAATCCAGATGAAAATAATACACACACACATATATATATATATATATATATATATATATATATATATACATAGCTATCTACCTGCATATGTACATAAATAGTATATACCTATTTACACAGCCACATATACGTATTTACACACAAATACACAAACTTGCACCCATTTCCCAATATACATATTTTAGACTCAGCTTGGATTTGATGTTTATGTGTTGATGTCATACAGACCAGATTTACATTTTTTGGTTAATGGACTGAGATTAGTTAGTGACAATTGACCTTCATCAAGCAAGAGATATGTTTTTGTCTCTAATTTTACTATCTCCTAATGTACTCTACCTTTTACTTTTAACTTTAGCTGATATTAATTTTTTTAAGCTTTTGTGCCAAAAATGTAACCCCCTTTCTGTGACATGAATTCACATTCTGATGGCATGTAACATCAGGTACATGTAGTGAAAACCTGTGTATAATGTGCAGTCAGACGTGAAGCTGCTGCTCACTAAGCTAACGTGTCATTTCTGCTCACGACGTGGAATCCCCTTGAGCCAGCATACCTCTACAGAATGCAATAAACTATGTTCTATAAAGGGGATACAAAAAACAAGGAAGAAACTGAAGGACTGGGGGAAAAGCGACATGGATTAGTGCACCTTTGTGAACATCCCTAGACACATGGCACTCAGACAAACCCGTGTCCTCACAGAAGAACCGTCTCAACAGATCAAAGCAGGAAGCTCTTTGAGGTGTCCCCTGGCATTATCCCCGCATTGTACATCAAGTAATTGAAAGACCTGAGAGTATTTTGGGGGGCTTGCAGAAGTATTGAAAAGATCAAGGGTGACTGATTGAGTTATTTTCACAAGTTTGGGACCAGACAAAAGAAAAAAACAACATGATCTTTGTTTATTTGGAAGTCAGTGCTTTTCAAAATCGTACTTTTACTCATCCCTGGCATGAATTATCTAGAAATTTTGCACTTTTACTGAATTACAATAATAGTTTTTCCATGTTGGACCTACTGGCAAAGAAGCAACTGTTTTCAAGTTCAGGTATACAAACTCGCTGTAGAAACTGGATTTTTATTTTTATCTTACCTCAGAGCTACACAGGATCAAAATTACAAATGCATGATTAAATACACAATACGCAAGTCCTTATATATTTCATTACTTGTTCCTTTACAAGATGTGCTAACAAAACCATGTTGATCCCATTAGAGCTCCTAGCATAATTGTGGCTCGAGATATGTGCAGAGGTTATATGAATTGTTTGCTTTTGTGACACAGTCTCTGGTGTTAAATATTTTCTTTATAGTTAAGGTCAATGGTTTTTCAGAAGTTACAGGAAAGCCTGCTGAATCTGTTCTTCAACCACTTTTGATTGATTCATGAGAATATTGTCTTGTTTGATCATACAGCTGTATCAACGTAAATAAATTAAATAAGGATGAAATGAAACAATCTGGGAATCACCACAACTCTACTTTTCCTTTTCATTAAAATAACTTTGAACCAGACAGAAATTCACAACAATCAAAATCCTTTTGGTTTTGTGGTTAAACTTGACAAAGATTAAGCTATTTGGTCATGATAATAATAATTATGTTTGGAGGGGAAAATTATGTGTGCCTTTTTTTGTTTATCTGGCATAGAAATCAGTCTTCCGAGGAATGAATGCCTGGAAACAAAGGAGCTGGCTGAGGTTCAGGAAGTAGTGTAGTTGAGCATTTAGCTCATTCTACCAAGTGCAAGGCTGGATTATCCAATAGGCATTATGGTCACAGGCCCAGGGGCCCAAGTGGTCTCATCCATATTGGGTAGCCAATAATCAATAAGACACTTGCCGTTGCTGATAATAATAATTAAAAAAAAACCTCAGTGGAATTGTATGATTTGTCAGGCAATGGCGGTAACACTTAGAGCAGAGAGGATGTGATGGCTCAGGATGGTGCTGTGGTTGCCTCACAACAAAACAAAACAGCATAAAGATTTGGATATCTGACTCAGGAATATTCTTTCCTGTCTGCAAAGAAAATAACACGTAGCATTGCGCTGTAAACAGGTGCGTTTTAAAATGTGTGCATGTTGGGTAGCAGTACAGTTGCAAACCAGTGAGTTTCATTATTCTTGAAGCCTAGACTTAAAAACCATTTGGACACCACATATTCTTCTGCCTGTTAAATAATTTAATTCTGCATCTCTAGCACTCTTTGATGATTGATTGACTTTATTGATTTCATAGTGGGGAAATTTACTGTGTGCTGAATGTACTGAATAAGAAAAATATTTTGATATTTTTTTAAAAACCAGAGGTTTAATTCATCCATATACAACTCTTACATTTATTAAGGGTTTTAGAATATATATATATTTTTTTTAGAATAACTTATTAATTAGGCTGAAATGCTAATAGTACCATGAATTATTTTTTTTTTTTAGTATTATGTCTTCAGAACTGGGGTCATTACAGGGCTCAGACACTTTGTCCCCAGCAGACCTTGCTCTCTTAATCTGGCCAAGTGGCTAATATAACAAACAGTCAAGGTGCAAATATTAGTTTTACCTAAAATAATAAGTGGAAACATTTAATGAACATAAGAGCCTTTTCAGTCTGTTTGAGTAACAATAGTAGTGGCTTACACTTTGCATTATCATTGCAAATTAACGTCGATTGACAGCATAATAAAGTCTGATCCCTCTTACTGTAATCTCTAACAAGCAAATTCTTTGCTCTTCATTTAAGAACAAAATCCTTCCAACACTATCTCAGCGTCAAATCTTACTTGCTAATCTACAATCTTAGTAATAAGTAATCTTACCAATGTCTTGCCATACATGCACAGGGGTTGCTGCATCATGCTTTGGATTGGTTTCCCTGGGACAATGTTTTGTAAAACACATTTTAAAAACACTTCTCAAATATTTCTCAACTCAACCAACCAAATGGTTCAAACTTGGAGGACATTTTTGACTAAAATATACACAATATTATGTGCCTTACTCATTATATCTGTGTACATTCCAGTTCCATGTAAAACACTGCTTATCATTGGATGTATGTCATGAGCTAAAGGAGAAAGAGAGAATTGCATTTCACATATTTTAATGTTTTTATCTAGTGGGATTGAATATGGTCCCACATGCACTCAATGGATCAAAGTAATCTCTGTTGAATCAGTGTCACTGCTCTGTCTGCATGCTATTTAATCCCCTTTGGTGTAGCATTCAATATGTTGTACAGCAAATGAAAGGTCTACATTTTAAATGAATAGACAGAAGATACAGAGTTAAAGATTAGAAGCAATGATTTTGATCTAAATATTGGTCAATTCCTGCTTGGAGGCCTCTCTTTGCTTGATAATCATCTAAACCTTTAAAAAATATGCAACGTTTTTGAAGGTAAATGGAAATCATGTGTTTTCTAAAGTTGTTTTAACCAGAAATGTATTTCTTTATTTTAACACAAAGGTCTTGCCCTCTTACTGTTTTGTATCACTGTTCATTTTCCTCTCTCACCCCCTTGTGGTTTTCCTCTGGATTAAACTGAACATGGATTCTCATTATTAGTCTGGCTCCTCCCTCTCTTTGACTGGAGCTGTTTCCTCCCTCCAACTTATGAGGAGAGCTCGGCAGTGTGTGTTAATCCCGGATTGCACTGCCCTGCCGTCTGCATCCCGTTGTTGCTGGGAGAGCATGGCACGGCTCCAGGACCCCTGTGCTTACACCAGATAGAAGTGAATGTAAAACAGAGGGAGAGAGAGAGTAAAAAGAGAGGGAAAAAAGAAAACAGAGCTGCAATTGGACTGTTTCACGACTGTCACAGCTGGTTGAGCGCTGTGCTGCACTCATACTTATTGAGTTTCAGCCACATACACTCATACTACAAGAGAGGAAAGGAGAAGAATGGAAGACAGTTTTTTGCAGCCCTGGATGCTAATATAAAGGGAACTTCAGTGGCTTTCTGGGATTCACAACATTCTTCTCTGTGTTGCATCTTCCTTATTCCTGATTTTTTTTTAAAGGAGATTTAAGCTTTATTTTGTAATTTTCTAACTTGTTCTTCTGCTGTTTCATCTGGAACTCTGTCTGATATGGAGTCTCCTACCAAAGAAATTGAGGAGTTTGAAAGTACTGCCTTAAAGTACCTACAGCCGGAACAGATAGAGAAGATCTGGCTCAGGCTCCGTGGATTGTGAGTACATTTATCTTTACTCTTTTTCACTGCTATAATCTGTGCGAGCATTAGGTCATTTGAGCTCAGTTATTATTGCATCACGACTTAAACTAGTTTAGTATTTAGTACTATACCTAGTAGATACACACTGGGCTAAAATTGTAATTAAAAGCTGAATGTAAATATGTTTTGTGTTTATTTTACCTCAAAAACTGACAAATCAGATGAAGATATTGGATCTGGCAATTTATCAGATGTGGCATACTTTGCTATATTGATTTGATATTTGTGCTTCAGTGTTTTGTTTTCAATTTTAGCTGTTAGAGAAGAAATATGAATCTTTCTGAGGGTGAATAAGAGCGAATAAAACTGACTAAAATGAAATATTTTTCAAACAATTTCTAGATTTGGTAAGCATTGTACAAGAATAGACCTTTTGATGTTTTTTTTTTTCCTGGGAGGAGTGGGGCACACCTTCTTGAGGCTTGCAAAGGTTTTTAATCACACCTGTTTATGTTTGTGCACTTGTGCATTATTTATATTCAATGGGCATCCATATAGTTTCTACCTAAATGTAAAAAAACAACAACTAAAATCTTGTTTGTACCTCTCTCTACAGAGGTTTCCACATCCAAAACTAAACCCTCTGGAGTAAACATACGCCAACTACAGAAATGTGTCCGATTTCTGATGTATGGGTGTTATAAAACCCTGACCTGCTGAAAGTATTTCTCTAATATCTAACTGCAAAACACATAACTAGATGAGAAATAACATTACATATATAGATAGATAGATAGATAGATAGATAGATAGATAGATAGATAGATAGATAGATAGATAGATAGATAGATAGATAGATAGATAGATGNATAGATAGATAGATAGATAGATAGATAGATAGATAGATAGATAGATAGATAGATAGATAGATAGATAGATAGAAAACTTACACCTTAACACCATAACTTTCTAACTAACCATGGCAGCACGACCTGGTATTACTTAAGTTATGTATGCTTAGTAATTGAAAAACTAAATAGTTCTTCATTTAATTGACATTGAATGACATTGAAATGAATGAAAAAGTTATGTAATTGAAAAAGATCTGTCACAGGCATTGCTGAACCTTACCTAAAGTAAGCAATTGCATTATGGAATGGTCAGTTGGTATTGTATTTTGTAATAATGTGAAAACCCTCCTTAAAGGGGTCATATAGAATGCAAAACCGAGTTCACATTGTCATAGATGAACAACGATAGTTCAGTGGGTGAAATAAACGTACAAGTTCAAACCCCATTGACAACACCTTTCTCTGCAAATCTCACAATTCTTAACTTTCGCCATAAAACAGGCAAATCCAAAGGAACCCCTGAGTTGACGTAGACTCGGGGGTGGTGCCTTATTTGGTTCTGGCCTGTACTTTTGTCACGCCCCAAAATTTACATAAAGAACAGCCCACTGGTTCACTGGCCCAAGAACATGAATAGAAGTTGCGAAAATGTAAGACACTAGTTTAGCTGTTTAACCTACAGTTGGGTTTACAGGCATGGGTTATTGGAGATGAAGTGTCGACTGCTGGGTCTCTAACTGGACCGGGCCCGTCTTCAGCTGGAGGAGGGGGGGCTGGGGGCCAGTAAGGCAGGCGGGGGGGGGAGGCATGGTGCCACCGGTGTCCAGGCTACCATCACTGGGTAGGGTTCGGTCGCTCTGTACCACGCTGGCTCCCTGCCCCTGTCCGCCGGGGGCTAGGTTCGGTGCCTGGTGTGTTTCGATATATGTGCTGCGATTTGAAATTCCCCCTGGACATTACTTTAGGTATGAAAGGTAGGACATGTCCTGGAAAAATTGTACGTCAGGTCACCCTACCATATCAACAATTTCGATGTTTCAGTGAGTGAGTGCTTGTTGCTATGATGCGAACCTGTCGTTTCATTCTAGGGCTTTTAACCAGGCTTGCATTAGAGCTCATAGAACAGCAAATAGACCATTTTCAGCCCAACCAATGTTAAACACCCTATTCAGAGACCTTAAGGACCAGCACCAAATACCCTATATAATCATGTTATATCAATGTCTGATATAACATTTAGAGAGATGAGACTTTAGGCTTTAACTTAGTTATTTTTGTGTGGAAAAGTGATTAAAAAAGCAAATCCTTCTATTCCTACTCTCATGTACATTACACTATTAGCTGCAATTTTTGCAATAACAAGATGGCACCAATTTTTTTATTGTCTAAGTTTGGAATGTTTATGAATATCTCATGATGTTTTGACATACAGTTCTGAGATTTGTAAAAGGTTCACATCCTCACAGGCACTATTATAGTATTTATGTAAATCAACCAACCAATCAACACCTTTATGGCCTTTCCCCCTGAGCCAAGTCAAACTCTGCATGTCATTTATGTGTGATTTTTCTTATTATCCAGTTTCCTGTCTCATAATTTTTGCTCAGCAGGGGAAGGATAAAGCAGTGTTTCTAGGAAGGTTAGTCTATGAAAGGAAATGGACAATGTTTTTGTGGGAAGTCAGAGAGAAATACATTATCTGTCATCACAACAAGTGGTGACTCGGTTAATATACTTGAAGAGAGCTCTTCAGGATTTTCAGGGTTTACTAAAGTTATTTTACATGACTATTTCTACTATGATGCTTAATTTAACAATATTTCACTCTGTCTGTCTGTCATTGGTAGTTTCCCTCCTAGGGGAAAAGCCCAGGATGTAAGTCCCTCTGTCATAATCATCTGCCACATTAAGTTTCCCTGGATGATTTCATTGTCTCCTCAATTTGGTCCCCATCATAACCATCTGTCTTTTTGGATAATTGATGGCCAGTGAGTTAGATGGTAGTGGTGGGGGCTGATGCTTTTTTTTTTCATTTCATTTTATTTTTCACATTTTTCTTTCTTTCCATCTAAGATTAATTGTAGTATCCTTTTTTCTCAAAGGTCTCCTGTTGCATGTATGAGACAACATTAGCCTTTAATCTCATGGAGAGAGCCAGCAGCCTCACATGTAGACGCTTCATTCAGTGTATGTTGTGTGCATAGCAGGGAGAGATTAGCATTATGCAGCGTGTGAGGGTTAAGATTGGGGAAAGTTTCAGTGCCCATGTGATGATGTGGATGATGGAGAGTGTATGTGGGCTTGAGAGTGTATTTGATGGCGTGCTTATGCACTGCCAGTTTATCCGTGGAGATTTGTTTGGCAGCTGTGTGATTTATGTGTGAGTGTTGCTATCACACCACAATCTCCGGCACAGGCTCTGGCTCACCAATCATCTACAGATAGACAGGTAGAGGATTCTCTTCTGAAAGGCTGCTCTCAGCTCCACCCTCAGTGTTCTAGTCTTAAATCTGTAATATCTGCTCTGCATGAAAAAACAAAAAAGTTACATGTTTACCTTTTCAAACCTAAAAGTCAAATAACTGCTTTTGTTGTTAACAATTAGGTGCAGCACTTTCGGTAAATGGGTCATGGGACCCAATGCACGGCTTTATGGTGGTCTTAGCTCCCCTTAAACAAGAGAGCTAATTTAGCGACAGTTGTTGTTCAGTTAGCTGGTCACTATCCTCATCAGACATATTATAGATTGTCTGATATAACATTTAGAGAGATGAATGTTGTCTTGTCTTTACAAGCAACTTTTCTCAGTCTGTCGGTCCAAAGATGCCTTAATAGATGTCTCTTAACATACTCGAACATAAAATCAATAATTAGCTGAAATCAAAATAAAATCAAGATAATAAAAATCATCTTCCATTAAAATTAAATGCTATTATAATCTTGATTAAATGAATAAAATCTCTGCAGAAAGCACCGTCACAAACAAATAGCTCAGTTGCCTTTTATGATTTATTGTAATTTGAAAATAATCGTCTGAGATTTAAAGCCCAACCATGGCTGGAAGTCAAACTTCTAATAAGTTAACACATTTGAAGGTAGAACTTGTGTAATAATATATCAAGGAATAGCAATGATTTAACATTGCTGAGTTAGGTTCCTCTTGGAATCCCATTTACAATCACTGGCCCTTGCCCAGCTTTTCTCAGCAAGAGTAAAATTTTTTCTCAGAAACTGCAGACTCAAAGGTGATGGCATTAGATTTGTGGAGAAAAATGCATATATAGAGTTACATGGTTGTCACAATTAAATTATCTGATTTTTAGAAAAAACTATTCTCTGACTGGATTGAGAGCACTCAGGCTGTAAATTAGAAATTTTCTCATTTTCTGCTGCAAATCAGAAGTATTGAGAAATATTTCCAGAACAAATAAACTTAGTGTTAACACTTTTTAAACAACATATGTGTGACTGTAAGTGTATTACTGAGTTTCATATTATTTTGCCATATCAACCCTTTGAGCCCTGGAATCCTTCTTTTTCTCTCCTTTTTTGTGTTCCTGGTCCAATGTCAGATTCCAAAACAGTCAGGGACACTTTTCATTTTGCAACAGTTTAGTGTTGCAAAATCCTATTTTGAGTAAAAGTCCTGAAACATTTCTTATTTTGTTATAATGAAAATGTAAAACATTGTGTACAAATGATATCAACGTCCACAATTTGTTGTGCCTATGGTGAAAATGCAAAAAAGCATAACTTCTTGGTACATTCACTCAACTTTATTGCATATAATAAACAAATCCCAATTATAAAGAATTCTACTTTTAATAAATTGCATGATTTCTCATAAACTCCTAAAAAAGAAATTAAGCTGAACAATGTCCAATATTTATACTTAACTATTTACCCTAATGGCCTAATCAACAAATGCTCAAAATAAGAGGCACTAGTTTTCATGTGCAGCTTTTTTTTCATAGTACATGCAATAAGTGGGTGTGATCAAACATTCCTTTTAAAATTTGGTTTCATTGTATTCAGATTTTCTGCTGTCCCGCTGCATTAATATGTGGCAGCCCACTGATGTTCTCTCCTTATTTATATAATTCCACTATTGTTATTGATGGTCCACATATGTTTACATACAAACATAATCTCTCTTCGTCCATCTGGCATTGTACCAAATCCCAACAATGACAGTAGAAAATTGCTCAAGTTGAGTTCCAGATTTTGACAATCACTTTGCAAGTGGTTAATGTTTAGATTTGCACCCTTGAATTTGCTCAATTTGGTCAATGGAATATGATCTGCTTATTGACCAAGGCACATATGCAGACAATGTAGCACATCCTGTCTGCTAAATGGCCATTGCAAATCATTTTACACCTTCTTTAAAGATCTGCTCGGCACATCCAAACATGTTTGGACCTTTGAAGACATGCAAATCTTCTGAACATCAGGCCCTTAGTCTCTCCCCAAAATGGGAAAGACATGTAAATCATTCATTCAAGCAGGGTGGTTGTTTGCTAATCGTTTTAATAAAAGTTCGATAAAGGCTGCTCACTTCAACTTATTCATATCTCTATTGTTTGAAACAACAATTGATTGAAATAAGGTAGAGTATAGAAAACATACTAGATATGAGCACAACAAATATGTGATGATAGTAAAAGAAGCAAAAATAATGACTAAGAAAAGAATCTTTACTAAGGCCTTTTATAATGTTTTATACAAGCATTTCACTTGAGAAGTAAAGAATATGTTGATACTATTTCTTTTGGTTAAATAAATATATAAGTAGTTACATGGCCTTTTAAAAGTTGATATTCTTATTAGATGTCTATGTTCAGGGATTTCAATCTTTTATGGAAATATCTGACCCAATGCCTTTACTATGCTATGGATATGGGATACAAGCTGATTAAGTCCTTTTCTAAATTACAAATTGTAGCAAGTTTAGTAAAAGTGATGAGAGATTAAATATTATTACTTCTTTTTCCTATTGACCTTCTCAGTTTGTATCCATTTTATTCATGTCTCAGCTTTCTGTGCTTTCCTTTAGATATCTTCAAATGGTCAACGCAGCACATATCTAGATGTGACAATTAATCAGTTTTTATTTTTAAAAGCTTGATGGCCAGAAGATTGATTTATTCTTCTCATTCACCCTCGGGGAGCTTTCACTATTTCTCTGTAGTAGGATAACCTCCTTAGCTTGCAGTTTTACACAGAGCACTAAAAGGTTGAGACAGAAAACCACTGAGAAACAAATCAAGTTAAGTGCTGTGAATTGTACCTGACTTGAATTTTAACTTAGGCCTGCAGTCCTGGGAACAGTGGTGAGTTAAACCTCTTCCCTCAGCCCGCCTTCCCCCATCTCTTACTCTTCACTTTACTGTCATGAGTCCAAATATATGGATGTGTAAAAATCATCTTTTAGAGCCAATTGCTGTTATTGCTTTATTGAGATGCAGGGATTTTTCAAGTCGAATGCTAAATAAAGTGATCTTACTTTTGGTGAGTTAATATGAGTGTGTGCATCTACTTTTCATATTAACCAGCAAAGTGAGGTCATTTTGGGAAGGTGAGGAAAATGACTGGTCCCCCACTTTTGCATGCTGTTCTTAGGTGAGGGGTTGGGTTTACAACAAATGTGTAAATTGGTTTTGGATCAGGATCAATCAAGGTATCTACCAGTAATATGTGGAGCTAAGGTAGGGCTCTGGGTTGGGATACAGAAATTAATTCAAAACTGAATGAATGTCAAAGCAAAGTCCTCATGAAGGTAGAAAAACATGGATGTGTGCATGTTTGATGGCAAATTCAAATGTCCGGGCTGACAGGTGTATGTCTATGTTTAGATACAACCATTATACATGTTTTCTTGTTTAGAATTCAATAGGAAGGTATTATATTCATGATAAAAGCTAAAGAAAAGGGATATATCATTAATAATAAGTCCCACCAAACAGGTGTTTGGTTTATTTGGAAGCTTAATTTTGCCTAATGGAATAGCAGGTTATCAGTAGGTTAACGTTTATCTGCTATATTCACTCATATGTCTGATCAACTTTGGTTCCATATAGCCTGGAAAATTGTTTGTAGACTTTTGAACCCTTTCTTTTAAACATTTTAATGGTATTAGCAGGTGGGGTCACAGGAATATACTGTAATGCTGCTTGGTAACTCTGGACTCCTCAGACATTCCTTGTCTTCTCCGTCTCTTGTCAATGTACAGTTTTGTCCACAGAACTATACCAATCGATTCAGCCCAATATTTGCTATCTTTAAACTGATAGCCTATTAAATGGGTTTATACACTTAAAGCATTAATCTAATTAATAAAGGTCTTTATTGAAAACCTTGTTTTTTATGCATTTTAAAACAGATCATTTGACTTGGATTACTCAAGATGCTTCAATTTATAATACAGGAGAAGCAGACAGTATGAAATAAAATCAGACAAGACAGCTTACTTTGACCATAATATTTGCGTTCTAACAAATCTTTTGCCAAATTTAAAAATAAATCTGTTAATACAGAGCATTTTGCATGATCCTGATCTTTGTCTTTGTCTGGTGCTTCATTTTTTCCCTTATTTGTTTTTTTTGGCAGGCGCAAATACAAGAAGACGTCCCAGAGGTAAGGTCTCCTACTGGGATCTACAGTTTCTCCCATTTGCATCCTTCTCCCCTGATTACTTCTTCCTGTTCATCGCCTTGGCCCAATTGTTCTCTTTTTGATCCTTTATTATATACATTTCCTTTTACCACCTGCATTCCCAGATCTGCCAGATCATTCCCAGATGAGCTACTACTATCATATTGTATTATTTAATCATTAATTATAGGTTCATTTCCTGTCACACACTTTTTAGCCATGTTGCATAAGTGCAGTTTAATAAAAGTGTTTATTATTGTTGCTCTGATTATTATTGTTGCCTCCATCCATCAGCTTTCACTCCCAGAGCGGCTCAGCTGCTGTCAGCTTGCAGCTGAAAGAGTAAAGCACACCTTGTCATGAGAATAAATTGACAACTACTTTTTCTTTCTCTCTCTGAGTTCCTCATTTTGATGGGTCAGCTTTTTGTTATTGCCAGATAAGTAGCGCCCTAAAGCTTGAAATTATGGTGACATGGTTTACTGTATAAACAACCCGTAGTACTTGAAAGGTTGATGAATGATGAGTGAAGATATTATCGCCCTCATTATAAAACTTTCATTTATTGTGTTCTGTTAGAGATACTCTGGGGAAATCAAGCTCCCATTAAGAAGGAATGGGAGTTGATTTATTTACAAGGGTGAAAGTAGGAATCAATTAATGATAAAAGTGCAGCGGAGATTTAAGATAATTTTCAAAATGTTTTTCTTTATAAAAAAGTTGTTAGATATTTATATTTAATATCATTTTAACAGATAACATGTATATGACCATATTATAAAACTTTGCTATTGATGTTAAAAATGTAAAAACCAGCAGAAAAGGAAAAAGGCAATAAAAAAAAATCACTAATGGGTTAAGAGTGATTTTATAAACCTTACATTTACCTGTAACCCTAAAAACGTTGTATTTCATCTTGTTTCACTAATTGTTGTTTTTTGGGGGGTGTAAAATTAGGATTTAATATAAAAGATCAAGACAATGCACTGCATAGATGTGGCATCAAACACTGTAATACCTTGTTTTCAATACTTTTTTTTTTTTTTTTTTACAAATAAACATCTACATTTGTACTCAGTCCTCTTTAACCTATTTAAATCCAGTGCAGCTGATGGCCTTAAACATTCAATCAAATCATGGGTACAACAGCTATAAGAATGGCAAGATTATTTGGCAAACCAAAGTGAATTAAGAGATGGTCAAAAACCAAGGAACAATGCAGATTGAGCTAAAATAATGAAGAAGTTAAAGGACTGCTGTGGCAAACTGTATTATACAACTATAAAAGAGTTATTTAATAGCTATTAATTAAATAAAAATTAAAAACCTACTAAGATATAACCACATTAGCATCAATTACCAGGCCATGCATTATTCAGGTACAAAAAGACAAGAATTGTAATAATTGTTGTTGCAGAGCTGCAGAGATCCACATCTTAGGTGCTAGAATCTGCAATTATAACTTGTACTCCAAAGAGATAATCTAGAATAGACTTCAATTGTGAAATATAGTAGTTCCAATTCATGCGATAGGAAACTTTTAACAAGGACATACAAGTTGGTCATTACTCATGGAAACATGGCTGATGCAGAGGAAAGTCAGTAAAGGCTGCAAAAGACAGGTTGATTTTAAAATTTCAGCAGTATAATGACCCTTAATAAAAAGCTAAAGTTTAAATGAAATGTCTTGGATCAAAAGATCCAGTCTTTCTTTGAAAGAACATTGGCACCATCGGAAAATTTGAAACAAGTCCATCAAATAGAGCTCAGATCAACAACTACTTTGTCAAAGGATGCCTCTAATATGGTTTCGTGCCTTTTTTCATGCAGACTGTGAGATTGCCACACAGTCAGAGTAATTGAACTGAACCCTCCTCATGCTACTTATTGAAACAGTGTGAGGTCGTTCAGAGCATTACAGAAGCAGCTGTTGGGAACCAGTTTGCTCTTCCTGTCACAGTCTCTTTGTGTCACTCGCTCTCTTTAGTGGGCGGGGGAGTTCTTTCTGCAGAGGAGCTGGGTGATTGGCAGCTCCATATGAGTCTGTGTAATTACGGCAGGGCTAATTGGCAGAGAGGAACACTGGGACATTGTCATTACTGACACACCAGGACAGCCCTTCACACATGCAGATGGAGGTAGAGATGGCCCTTTTCACAGGGGGAGGCATAGAGCAATGGGAGAACACTGTTTCTGTGAGGATGTCCTTGTGTTTCTGTAGAACGAGGGGTTTGCAGGGGATGGATGTAAGGCTATATGGCATGTGAATATTATGAAGGTATATTTATGTTTACTGAAAGACTTTTGTTTCTGGCCGCAAATTGGTTTTCTGCAATGTAGGTTTCTATTTTTGTGTCAAATTCTTTCGTTCATCGTTCTTCTTTTCTTAAGACATTGAACGGGTTTTTTTTTTTTTACCTTGTCATAATTGTGCTAGATCATGACCTCTGGAAAGGTTCCTCTAGCTCTATAAAAAAGGAACAAGGAAGACTAAAGCTATCTTTGCTGACCAAACTGTGATAATATTTTATTGTCATATATAGCAAATATAAAAACAAAAAGTGTAATACAATATAAGTGTTAATCTATGGTTGCACATCATACTATAGGACAGGTTCATTCAGTCACATGTTTATTCATTGGTTATTAAGGCAGATAGATCTATGAGAAATAATAGCAGTTAACGTTTTAAAATGTAGTACAGTGTTTGGTCTGCAATGCTCACTTTAAATTGGACCAATTTCCGATGCATGTTTGAGTCACGCAGAGATTCCCTCTGTCACTGGTCATGCTCATAACCTTTATGGACACATTTCTAGGCACAGCCAAGGGCCCAAAGAGGTCTAGTTTGGGGATCAGTGGATTTTGTTGCTTTTTGTGGTTGACGTGATTCTGCTGACTCCCTCCTGCCAAAACCTGCAGCACATAATGGAGTGATTCACAGCATATTTTGAAGTAGTGGAGATAAGAATCTTTAAAGTCTAAGGCCATAGTACTCGACCAAACAAAAGATTGCTTGCCCTTTCACGTCGAAGGATAGTTTCTGTCTAAAATGGAGTTCAAGGATCTACAATTCTGTTTATTTGTGAGGGAAGAATGGAGCGGAAAATTCATTCATTTTCATGCACTTACATGTCACACGAGAAGGGCTGCTTTCCCCATAATGTTTGTTGTGTCTCTGGCGGCACACATGGATGGCATACAATGATGCAAGGCAAGCTGGCCAGAGAAAACCATTTAATAGTAAATGATTATCACCCAATGTGCACACATCAAACATGAGTCTATTAGTGTGTCATGAAATAGCCTTCCTGACTGCTATTATAGGGAATTATAGAAATGCAGTTGGTGTCACAATCTTAATTAACTTAACTTAATAAGCTCAAAAAGAGAATGTAGAACATCATATTTTATTCTGATTGTAGACTTTATCTATACTTTTCTTTGCAATCTTTGCACGTCAGTGAACGTCCGGCAAAGATTGAGCCCCGAACAAGGTCATCTCCTCCTTCTTATACCCCATGAGTCCATGTGTTGCATCAGGTGGATGCTTAGCTGTCCGTATCAGAAACTGAATCCATGCCCTGACCTTCATGCATCTCGCCAGATAGCTCTCCTTTATCAGTCCGGCACCAAGATGTGCCCATATCCTGTGTATTTTTAAAGAAATGAAGGCTGTCCTGATTAGATGACCTCCGTACACACAGTGACATCCACCATGTGAAGGAAGGCCTTCTACTATGTCTAATCTGGCTAACAGAGTAACAGTGCACATGATTTTTAAAGAATAAACCAAACATTGCCCAGCTGCAAAAACAAATCGCCCCTTTACGATAATAAAAATTTATATTTTCTTGAAAACCCCATGTGATTCATTGAGTTTAAATAAGATATGCAAAAAGTAACAAATAATTTTTATAGGATAAGAAAATGTGACCTACGTGATCTGTGGTCTTTTGGAGTATTTGTGGATAAGCTTTGAACACATTTCTTTTCCAAATTCCCATAGCTCATTCCGATGAGGTGACAAGCATCAGTGGATATTGGTTTCTTACCACAGGTTCTCCATTATAGTGCTACTGTATCATTTAAGGTTATTGTGCTGAATAACCCATTCTGCCCCATTCTTAAGTCTTGTAGCCTCCATGTTTTTTTTTTCTTCAGATTGTCCGGTATTCACTATGCACTCCTTATACATTTACTTTCTGTGTGCATTGCTGATCTAGCAAATTCTTCAGCCTTGTTCCTTTTCAACTTAGAGTTGAAAAGACTNACAGCCTGTGTGTTTGGCCGTTATTTTTGTAGTATGAGCTATTTGTTTTCATCGAGATGCTGAGTCAGTTCAGAACACTTCATTAAAAAAACTTTAAACTTTATTTTGTTACTTTATTTTTCCTCTTATTCTAAAATAACATCATTCTTCTAAGAACCACTTACTATCTTCCTGATATTTAAGGATTTTCTTCTTTTACCAAGCAATTTCCAAATAAGTTTATTGAACCAAAAAAGCACATAGACTTAGAAAAACCTTATTTTCATTTTGTATGAACAGAGTGTATACAAAACAAAATTTCATTGCATACAGCTTACAACAGTGTATTGATATTGCAGTTGGAGTAAGATAAAGAAAAAGATAAAGAAAAAAAAGATAAAGAAATTATATTTTTTTATTGAATTTGATACTGGAAATGAAATAAAAAACCAAATAAACCTTTTTTTTGTTTGATTGTTTTTGTTTTTATACAGATAAAAAAAAAAAAACATGTATAATTGCATCAACTTTCTCGGGGAATAACTTTAATGCTAAAAAATCAAGGGTGCCAGAAACATTGTTGATAACTGCATTTTCTAAACTATTATATTGATACAAGAACTCCAGGTGTCGTCATGTTGTTCTGTAACAAGGTCTAATTTACCTGGGAGGATGTTTCAGTGAGGGGAGTTGGTCCTTCAAGCTACAGGACACATTGTATGGCCACAGGTGTGCAAAAAAAAAAAAAAAAAAAAGCTGCTGGGGTCATCAGAGCTGGTTTAGATGCTAAAGGAGCAGAAGGGCTGGGTTTAAAAGGTGGTGGCTATGCTGAATTATCCTTAAGAGAAGGTAGCAGCACTGGTTTAGGAGGAGCTGGTGAACTTGGGAGATTATTTATGGATCTTTAGCCTTCTGCATCCTCACGCTGAAAATTGATCCAAGTACACTAGTGATAAAAAAGCATTCTATCAAACAGTGGAGGGGAGTGGAGTGGACATAATTTAAATTAGGAGGCATGAGTAGTTCTCAGCGGAGCGGGGCCGACGTGGACTAAGTGTAAATGAAGGGTTAGACTACACTCAGCTGGAGTCAGTTGACATTTGATTGCTGGCGGGTTAGTAAGAGCTGCAATTTGCCTTCTATCATAAAATATTCTTTCATGGCTTTTATTAACTTAGTTAATAAAAGTTTGCATTCAGACTTGATAGCTTGGAATCCATTTTTGATTTATTTGGTGTATAGGGAGTACATTACTAAATTTCACTAGGGCTTAACAGGATAAGCAACCCCCTAAAATAATATATAGAAAAATACATATTTTTTCAGATACTGTACTTATAATACATACATTAGGCTCCACATAGAACTTGAAAGAATCAAAGAAATCCCTCTCTTAAATTGGGGATATGAAAGACATGTGGACATGGACAAATAATAATCAAGGGGTGGAGAGAAAGACAGAGAGACATGAGTCACAAGAGACAATTACCCTGTTTAGTTAGCATCAATAACTGGAGAGAAAACTGGGCTTTGGCTACTTTTCATGAACATCCAATTAAATGCTGTCAAGCCAAGCCTTTTTATTCTTTTTTTTCCTGTGGTTTGGATGCATCAGTTAGAAAGCATTCAATCATTACAGATTGAATTGCCTGAATTTATGTGTGTGCATCTACAACCTTTATGTAGTTGCATGTTGGTCAGATCAACTCAGGACCCCTTAATAGCTACTATATTGATAACTGGAACCATTCCAAATATTGCATTATTGCAATATTTGTATTACATTTTGCAGCATCAGCATATTGCAATGGGAACAGACATTAGAACAGGCTCCTTGCACGAAGAAGATCATAGATGTTTTAAAGATTAGTGGTCTGATCTTTTAACACTCCAAATACGAAGCACTAAATTGCATATTTCAAATTTTTTTAAATAAGTGCAATAACTGGCCGTGCAGTGGCGGATCTACAACGATTGCTGCTAAAATATTAAGATTTGCAGATCAGCAGGTTCTACTGTCGGTCTAACAGTGGCCATAAAATCAAGATGAGGTTTAAAGCCATGGAGATGAAGGAGATAATAATAATTACTATAAAAATAATGATGATAATATTATATATTCATAATGCACCTCCAAGCCTATTTTTATTGCTATGAGCAAAAAAAAGAATCAAGAGGAGAAAAAAAATCCCTGTTGTGAAGAGACCATTTTCTTCTTTCTACTTTAAAAAGGTTTGTACATGGTGTCTGCTGAATTACAAACTCAAATCACTTTACACCTTACTGTAGATCATGCACTACACATAAAAACACAATTTCACATTTTTAAGACAGTTTCCAATTATATAACTGCACAAATAGTGTGGTTTATTACAGTTATTTTTAATGTTTCTCAAGATTTTTTCATATCTTTTTTTTCCTTTTGTCCACAGTCCAATATTTCAGATATAAACTCAGCAGTTTCACTCAGGCACTTTTTTTCAGAATCCACCTTAATGACGAGTGTCACATAAACTAGGCAACACTTCAAACTAATATAAAGCCGGACCAGACAGACCAGTGTGTTGTGATTTACAAGCAGTTTAGTTAAGACAGGATTATCATAGCTCAAGGAACCAAGTCCAGGTCACCGGTAGGTGACAAAAGAGGACGGCCCCGAAATAGTTCTCATTAGTCGATGTTTTGGGTCTAAAAGGCAGGACCCAAACATCATCGTCTCTGAAACCCTCTGTGTTCTTTTCCTTAATTTAACACTACTGTAAATATCATAACTCAACATAAAAAAAAATAGCAATGAGTGTGTTTTTTTTAAACTCCATAGAAAAGGCCAGAATGATGAGGGTAAATCTTTTGTTATATTGATATAATATTCTAAATTAACTCAATAAGAAATAGAGATTTCTTATTGAGTTAGTTGCTGTAGACATATTCAAGTTGGATTTTGTTTTATGCTTTGTTAGCCATATGAATTAAAGACGTTCATTGATAATATTGTGCTAATCTTTATTTTTGCATAGTGAAAAAGGTTAAGGTTACAGTTTTGTACCTTTTATTTCTAAAATCCGTGAACATTGCCAACAGAAAACCGTGTTTAATTATTCCTTTACTTAATTGGTCATTTTAATTTAGGAATATAAAAAATTAGCTATTTTAGCTTATTGAATTTGACACAATCAAGTTAAATTATTTCTAATAAGAAGTTCAATTCAATTGATGTGTTAAATTACGATTTTATTTTCCATTTCTAATACTGTATGTGCCGAAGGGTAATTGCATAAAAAATTTCCAAAATTGACAAATAGTTTAAACAAATGTGCATCATTCTAATCTGTTATCATCACAGATTTTTGGTGATATTATATCTTGTGTCTTTATATAATATATATTTTCTTTATATATTATTATACTTGAGTTTGTAATAATAAATTAAAAAAGGTAATAAAACACATAATTTTGTGTATAGCAAAAAGTGCTACCTTTTTATTTTAAACAAAAGGGCTTCAGCTCTGATTATTTTTCCCTGTTACCTTTTTCTCCTAGACATTATAAAGCTAAATGTATTGCCATTCTGAAGATGGTTGACAAATTCTAAATAATAGGTTTTATCCTGAGTTTGACTTAGAATTAGACTTAGGCTCAGCTTTATATACTGTATCCGTTGGGATTACTCCTTTAGGGTAATTCTGGTTCCAGTAGCTTATATAGAGATCAAAGGGCAGAGTTCAAGCAAGATGCCATTCAAAATAAAAACAGAACAGACAATATAAAAAGAGTGTAGTACACAAGAGCATAAGAAAAGTTGTAATGTCCTACAGTATGTTTCCTTTAGATATAAAATATCTGCAGTTGTGGCCAGAGCAAAGATAGGCACAAAAACATCACCCGTTTCTATGATGCCACCTCACCCAGGCTTCTCCCATCATGCAGCAGATAATATTTCAGGTTTATGTTGCAGATGGTCCTCCTTTAATCTTGTTGTTTATATCCACCCTGCCCCTAAGCATCCCACTTCTACACTTGTCCCTGCTGGCTGTTAGTCCAAGCGCGAGACAAGCAGAGATGTGAAGCTATTTGCTAGTGTCTGCATATTTTTAGAAAGGGCGAAAATGTGCTGTTACTGTGTGATAATGTAAAAAGAGACCATGTGCATCCTCCAGTGTTTTGTATGCTGAATGTGTGTACTGATGTGTGATGCCCTGAAGTTATCTACGGCTGCCACCCCCCTCACCCCATTATGCCACAACCCTATTTATACTTAACTGGAACAATTATTTTTGACCCTTGTAGAAGTTGATGAGTATTCTCCAATAGCTCTTTTATTTGTGCAAGAAGAAGCAGGTTTCAATTATATCTTGAAACCTGCTTCTTCTTGCACAAATAAAATATCAAATTTGAATAATGTATTATATTGATGTTATATCTGACTTGGATGAATTTGCCATTTTTCCAGGAATGCATGCTACAGGAAAATCTGGTTAAACAAAGATGTTTGTGGTCATTTACAATTCTCACTAACTTCATGAAATGAATCGAACTATACAGTACACTTTAAGCCATCATTTAATTAAACTACGACCCTCGAGATTGGTCAGTGCTTTGCTTCTTTCCAAAACTATTACAGATTAGACATTGGAAAAGAAAAGATTTTCTATTAACTTCAAGTGTAAATCCACAAACAGACATCATACCTGTTTTTGATTATAAATGTTTATGTAGCATGAATACATTTTCCATAAGTGAGTTTGAATGTGAACAAACATACCAGTGTCTTCTGTGATGTTATCCGTAGAGTAAAGCAGGAAATCCTTCCATTAGGGCACTTAAAAATCTGCTCTCTGTCAATTTTTTTTAATGCACTCTTGGACATGCTTGACTAAACATCCTCTCGTGAAAATAAACTGAGACCACTAGGTCACTGTTATACAATCACATTCTTGGGAACTGAAACTAATAGCTTGAGCTCATGGTTTGCTTCAAGTAATAAATAAATCACACGTAACTTTAACTGACAGTTTCAATTTAGTCAAACACTAGAGCCGTAAATGAATAACTGATTGATTGCAGGGGTCTTCTGTCCCGGTTTTCAAGACATGCTGTCCTGCATGTGTTAGGTGTTTCTCCTAAATATATGAATGACTATAACGCAATGCAATGCAATCATTTGATTTATGTGTGCTGGAGCAGACACTTATCTAAAACATGTTGGTCCTAAGACCAAGATTGAAAACCTGTGGGTTAAAAAGAAAGCAAACCATTGTAATCCTCTACCAATTACACAGTGATCATAAAGTCTTACTTTGACCTTTAAGTATGTGTGTAAGGTATTGTTTTTAAGACACTATATTTTTTAAAGGTTTGACATTATAATCACCCACCTTATTTCACCGGTTCCCCATTTGCTGCCAACAGAACCCTGGTCTGTCAAAACTTGAACTTCACTAAACTTATAGGGGTAGGCAGTGGTGTCTGGTACCAAGATGCCAGAAACAATATTTCCTGGCAGAGGGTCCTGTGCAAAGAATTCCAAGGCCTCTGTTTCCCTGTCTACTTCTCATAGTGTAACCAATGCCATCTGTTCCATTGTGCGCCATGTCATCCAAAGTATTTCAGTAAACATCATTCATCAATAAAGGCCACCTTTTTCCATTGCTCTGTTGTCCGGTTCTGATTTACCAAAACAGTAGATGTTGCCAGGTGAAACCATTTGAAATCATCTATTTAGATGGAAAGCATTTTTTTAAGCTTTTCCAGTGGATAGATTGCTCATCTAGGATCTTTCAGTGGATATTAGAAGCCAATAGCACCAGTTGAATAATTGTTTGTATTTTAGTGGGTATTTGTTTATGGCAAGTTGTGTATCTAATCCCATATTCACCTAAATTATTTAATTTTTATTGTTTTTTTTTTCTAATAGCAGGCAGCACAAACACCTTAGAGATGTTGCACTTAAGTGCATTGTGAAAGGGCAGATCACTTGACTCTAGACACCAGACATTACCAATGTGTTTTACACTATGGAATGTCCGCCATTAATTTCCTGCATAACACTCTTTGACAACCGCGTAGAGCTTCACTCCATACCTTTTTTGGTCACAAGAGGACTTTGAAAACTAACATGTGTGCAGGATATCAGCAGCTTTATCTGTGATTTATGAACAGCCATGGGAAGCTCATGGAGGACCTTGTTTTTCAGGGTCTATCGCTTTGTAATAGAGGCTACTTCAAAGGGCTTATAAGATCTTATCAGTCTGGCAGAGGTTAAATTCATCCAGCTCATTTAAGCCATTTATTGGTCCTGAAGAAACAGCCTATAGGCATGTGGACAGTGAGTTCAGGGCTAATAAGTTTGTGATTACATGAAGGGGTTCTACCAATATTGCCATAATATGGAAATCTATTGCATTGCAGGATGTACAATATAGCAGATTTAGATGCAGTAAATACTTCATATTGATGCGTTTTGCAAGTTTACAGGGACTGTGACACAACACTTTATATTCTAATAATTATTGTAATTTGATTTCAAATCATAATGTGAATTCAAATCAGACTGCTTGAACCTAATTTATTGTTTCACATTATATCAAGCAAATATTAAATTGAGCTTAAATGTGGTTGGTGTACACTTGGTTTTTATAGTGTTTTGTAGTGATTAATAGATTAGATATTCATTATTAGTGCCTAGGTCTCCACCATCCATATAAAATAAACCCTTTTCAACTTTTAATTAGAATTTTACCCCCCCACCTTATTGCTTTAGTTTCTGTCCATATATTTATATGTAAAAATAAAGAACATTGGGATGGGACAGAGAATGAAGCATATATTGAAATGAGTCCTGTTTGGATGAAGTAAACGTTAATTTAGCATGGAAGAAGCCATTACTCACAGTGGTCACAGTGCAGGCAAATGCTTTCCAAATCTGATACCTTTGCCCACATGCCACTCATTTCCATATTTTTCCAAGCATTCCACCATATCCTGATCTTTTCACTTCCAAAACAATCTGATCTGTGCCACTTCCACATGTGGTACTAAACCGTATATTAATCTGATAGTTGTTAAAACACCTGCGGTCTTAATGGTCAAGCTGAATTTTACGTGACTATTACGTCGTTGCTAGGGCTTCCGATACACATTAATGCAAACTTTATGCAAAGTTCTGTACAGCAGAACGTGAATAGTTATGCTGCTTTTTCTTGCCTTCCTTCTTTGTTAAGCAAGTCGTAATGACATGGTCGGCTCACATTGCTCAAGAATTTAATAATAACAGGGACACCTCTGCTTCCACTATTTTGTTTTTATAGTTTTCCACAAATGGTCCTCTATTATAGTGACAGTTGCATACGTCATTACTTCTTTTAACAGTTCACTGCTAATTTTTACATTTTTCTACATTCGTCTTATAATTTCTACATTCTTCTAGGCCTGCAGGTCATTTTGATTTTTTGAACAGGTCGAACTGTAATCTGATAGCTGGCTCTTTAAATTAGGTAGGAAGCAATCACACTTGGACATTTCTCATGTTGTCTGGTGAAACTCCATTGTAGTATTTGGCCAAAATAACCATTGTTACATTTCACAGAGAATAAGAGAAGCTTGAAAGCATCTTAACTGGGATGTACAGGTTCTGAAGTATCATGTTGTATGTGGTTGTTTTACTGTAGGAGAACCTGCTGGTCTCAGAATATACTGTACATGGTTTCATAGAGAAATAATATTGTATGGAAATAATGTATCAGCAATTCAAGATGTAAGGCAAGATGTATAAGCTTGGGTGCACATTGCTTTTACAAACACACAATGACCATAACTATTCTGGAAATGACTTACCAGGTTGCTCAATGACAACAATGTCAATGCTTTGGAGTAGTCTTCAGAAATGCTTGATCTCTGTCAGAACATGTGGGGAGAGCTGAAAATGTGTTTCCAAGCAAAGAAGTGTGCTAACATTAGTTACTCCTGTTCTATCAGACTAAAAAAAAACACTACCAACTGTTGTTCAAAGTTTGAAGAAATCCAACTTGTTTGATTAAGGACAGGCAATCTGATAAAGCTAAAGTTACATGTAAACCTCTTAATTTGAAGAAAGTTATGTAAAAGAATTCTTCAAATATCTCATTTCCTTTTTATTATACAGTATATTGCAAATTATTGCATAGATCCTAACTGACCTAAAACAGCAACATTTGACTAGTAGCCCTCTATCTGGTTTTAATTGTTTGTTGTTATGCAGATAAATAAATATCTTTGTGCATATTGTATATGAACAGTTTAAGAATAACACAGAATGACAAATGAATTAGTTCTAAGCTGGCTTGAACAATTGAAACAATTTTATTTTGATATTTTATTGATAAGGGGAGTCAATCACAGCATGTGCTTCATTAGCAAAGGCTCTCATTATTATAGCTGCGTCTAACTGAGACCTCCTTTCCCAGTTCAGCAATCTCAGATACATGAGTGACTATCAGGGAAATGGCAAAGAAACAAGGAAGAGGAAGAGTCTCTTAGGAGCTCCACAATCCTTGCCTCTCTGCTGTTCTTCCCTGCTGAACATAATGAACGATAATTGAGTCATAAATGGAATACTAATTTTGGTTACCATGGTGTCTGATGGAGATGTGTTGTTTCAAGAAGGTTTAAAGGGATATTTTGACTTTGTGGGTATTTGTTTGATTTAAAGTCTCAAAGGTCACATCCATAATAAAATATATTTACTGTGTTAATCCATATATTTAAATCACAATATCTATTAGAAATAACATTTCTTTTGGATTTTTTAAATGAAATGTCTATCTGTATGTATATCTGCGTTAACTGCAACACACAAGCAGACGACCTTAGGACTGTCTTTACAACCTCTGACTGGTTGTCATGGTTGTGGCCTTGAGGATGGAGTGTAAAAAGCCTAATCTGAGAGGAATTTTCCTACACAAATGAGTGTGTGTTTGCTCTGAGGGCCTCATTCTTAATATTATTGATTTTAATATTTAGCATAACATTAGACCTTTAAATAATCCAAAGTGCAATTGAACAGAATAAAACAGTTAAAAAACTAAAATGTTTGAAACCATCCTGCATTTTTAATTAGAATGTCCCTTTCAGTTCAACAGCATCCTGTAATTAATAAGACATGAAAGATAAATCAGTCAGGATGTTTAAAAAAGGTAGCAATAGTTGGCTTTCATTGAAATGAATATATTAAAGTTTTGGCAAAAGCAAGCAACCCTGCTGCTTTACCTTCTGGCTGCCAAGGCTGACTACTAGTGCACGGCTTAATACCTTATGGTGTCAACAACTGTTTGCTTTGCTTGCACTGCAGAGCTTCCCACTGACTGAGCATGTGCCTTAGTGTGTAGACTGCTTATTGCCTCTGGTTAGGGAAGGAAGCCAAAGAAAATGCTCTAGCTAAGATATTGCAATCAAGAAACCAGTAGTTACTTTTTTTCCCGAACAAATTTCATTTTGTGATCAAATGAATTTGACTTTCCTAAACTGGATGATATCTAGTTAGATGACAGCCTTGGATTTGACATTAATTAAGAAGTGCCTTTGGTTTTATTGCCCTCTAAATTGCGCTACACTTGGATGGGGTGGGGGTGGTGGTGGTGGGGGGGTTTAAGTAGCACATACAATTTTGTTTCCCTCCTATTCCTCATTCTTTTTTTAATATGTCAAAAGCAGCATTTTAAAGTTTTATTGGGCCCAAGACAATAAAAACTAGTGTACATTAGCTTTTATTTATCATGCACGAAACTACTTAAAATCAAATCCTAAGAGCAGCTTTTAAAGGATTATTTAAATTGTTAAGAAAAGGAAACAGCTCTACATCTCAAAAGTGGTTTGTTATTATTTAAAGTCTTTTTCATTTGTGGAAAATTGTTGCTTCTAAGGTTTCTTTGATGATATAAAAATACCCTGTTTTTATGATATCGCACAGCTTGTCAATTTGTTTTACTGTGCACATTGCCAAGGCATTTCAACATTGTAATGCAAGCAGCCAGGTATCCGGTATCTGCACAGCCATGTATCGGGTATCGGTATCAGAGCCAAAAAATGGCCCTGAATCGGTGCAACACTACTGGAAGTGATTCAAATGTTGTTATTAGTCCTGTCTCTACCTCCTGGTTTAGTTGTTGATTGGTTTTTAAAATATATTTTGGGGGGCTGTCACCACTGGTTTATGTTTTTATTTGTTTTTGTAAATAATAGGTCGTACTATTATCTTTTAGGGCGTAGGGGAGGGACGCACTTCGAATGCTCCTAGAACTTTCCTGACTAATTGATGTAATTGTTTGTAAATTTTACTTAGATTTTTTTTTATTATTATTAATTTTACCATATTTTATGTGGTTTGACTTGTTACGTTTGAGTGGCGTAGTGATTTAACAGGTCTGGGAGTCATGGAGTGTGGGTTTGATTAAAGATATTGAATTCAGCAGTTTAGCAAGATCATAAACGGTGTTAAGATTGTCATAATTGTTGATCGTTTTGGAAGAAATGAACAGCTTGTTTGCCAAGTTCAATAAAGTTAAAATTAAATTCAAAAATACTCTATAAATGAAATAAAATCAGATTAAATGCAGACATAAACTTTTTTATCCATTTCCTTTTTATATTTAATTGAGAATATTCTTAGGTTTCTTATATCAGTGTACTGTACAATATGATGGAAAATGGGCGTAACTTACATAGGAGATTGCAAACTTTGTTCATACTGTGTTCTAAAGCATGGCACATATACACCATCTGTTTATATGAAGCTTTTTATCTTGTTTACTTGTAGAAAGCACAACCTCCATGCCCTTTGTACAGAGAGAACAGGTGCTTGGATCTTGAAGCAGCTTATTTCTGGAAGCAAGAGACAGCATAATGTGAGGGCTCTCTCATATAGGACATTATTCTGCAAGGAAAGAGAAGCGCTGTGATGTAGCAGAAATGAGTAAAAAATAAGTAAACAAACAAATTATTTAAGAGGCTGGCGAGAAAGGTTCTAGTCTGTGCAACATACAATTGTTCATAAATGCTGTTTACTTCTTTAACAAATTTATGTTTTGTTCATAACGATGTATCAGTTAACATCATTAAGGCAAAAAATCGAATTGACCCAAGAGTACTTTGTAGTAGTCTTTGGTAAATTTTATATTTTTTGTCATGGCAGGCTGGGTATATCAATTCTTTATGTTAAAGCCAAGTTCTGCTTTGACACCAATTGCAGCTTCAGCAGAAACACAAGTTCATTAAATCAGACCAATCTTTCCCAGTTTGCAGTGTACTTCTTGCTGAATCAGAGAGACTGAGCTGGTAGCAGCCCAAAAACACTTAGCATCTGAATTTATCTTCCTGCTAACTGAAAAAGACATGAAAACAATCAGAAAATACTATAAATTGCTTACTGTCACTCAGAATTGCAGTGAAAGACACTTATTTTTCACTACAAAAAAACACTGTGAAAGCTAACCATAAAGCACACCTTATCTGCAGTTTTAATCATCATGATGGAAAGTCGTCTGACAAAAATCTGCATGAGATGTTTTTGAGAATTATAACCTCTTGTTTTCCTCCTGCATATCACATATACTCCCTTTAGTAATGCTTTACTAGAATTGTGTCCTTGTTACAAAGTTCTCTCTCCATATGTCTACTGTATGACTGCAGGGTATACTCTATTTTATTCTGTAGAAATGTTGACAATGTTGCCAATAAATTTACAGATAGTATTTTAGATATATAAAGTTATGATCCAGTAATGTAATTGACTCACTTATTAATTTTACACAAGCTTAGCACAAACTGCTCTTCTAATTTTTTTTTTTTTGGCATTCAGAAAATTACAGTTTAGCGTTCTTACATTATCCTACTTTGGTATTCATAGTGCATGTCCTCAGTGACAAAAATGGGTGCTCAAATGCTGTGGTACCCATTTGTGAAACGCTGTTGGCCCACATAAGAATGAAGTAAAAAGGTCTTTTCCGTGCCAGTCCATTGTTTGAAGAGACGCATCACCAAGCAAAGTGCATTCTGATGTCCTTGTTTGTTCAGTGGTCGAAGGACAGACCAGTGATGGCCTCATTCACCACAGAGCACCACTTTTCAGGCTTTATTGATCTATGTGTGCAGTTGTGTGTTTAAATGTGAGTATGAAGAGAATAGGAAGGATAGAGGTGTTTTCATGGCCTTTATCTTTTCAACTGTTTCCACTCTTTCATTTAAAACTAAATTATCTTTCCCAGGCAGTCAATGATGTAAAAATCCATCCAACAAAAACATAACTATTTCAAATTAAAAGGTAGTCTCTATCCAATTTGTTACTTCCAAAGTGACATAGTACTACTGATGTTTAGGTTTTGGGTATGGCCATAAATATAATACTTCAAAGGCTTTCAGGAATATACAAAGTTATTTTATTTGTGATTAGCTGAATGAAACATCCTATACATTCACTCTATAATTCTACACATCTAAGTTTGAGTTTTACAAACAAGATCCACCTTTAAATCCCCTTTAAAACTATGTTTACATTAGTAATAACGTTCCTATCCATTTCTCTAGAGACTTCTAGGATCCGAGGGACATGAAAAAACATTCCAGTCATCCGTTAAAGGACAGTAAAAGTCATTTAAAACATTCCTATAAACTTTTCCCTGTGGAAACCTTATAGGAGTAAACATTGACCATGACGTTTTTGTGATATCCTTCCAGTTGATCTTTCAGAATCTTTATAAGTCATATTTTGTTCCATTTATATGTATTTTACTACAGGAAATAGATAGCGTTGTTCACTGCATGAATTTTAGTGTTTTAGGTAAATGTTGGTTCACTAAGATTATCATACACAATTATCTTTTGGCTGTACAGAAAAAGCATGAGAAGTGAAAATGTAATAAAGGTCATTTTAGGAATGTTATTACTATCAGTGGTCAGATATGTGACACAGACTGCTTCATGATGAAAGGAAAGCTAGATTATATCATATAGCCATTGGAAGAACCAAAATATGTGAAATATGTTATTATTTTACAATAGTATGAAGGTTAAAGCAGATTAGTGAACGCCAAAGTAGAGCTTAGTGGAGCACCACCCTTGTTAGTCAAAAAGTGGATGATAAAAACTTCAATTTACATTTACAAGTTCTGACAAATAGTCAGAAATGAAATGGCTCCAAGACAGTGGCTGTTTGATATGAATGACAGGAGATGGCTCTTTTTTGGAGCTCCTTTTTTCTATCTCTCTCTCATGCTTTTTTTCTCTTAAAGTGATATGTCTATATGTCTGTCAGTCTAAGGGGAGGGGAGGGGCAAGAGGTACTAATGCACAGACAATTTAACAGGTGAGGCCAGAAGAGAAATAATGAGAGCATGAGAAACTGCTGGAACTGTACAGTTAACAAAATTAGTGACAGCATGGAAAGAAATGAAATCATGAGCCATTACCATTTTATTGACAATACAAAGGTAGACTGTAGAGTTTGCATATAAAAGAAAATCGTATTAAGCAGGCGCTACAGACAACCCCCACGAGCAATGCATGCCTCAGAGTTCCGGAGGCGTACATATCCTGGAGAGATGAAAGATTGCAGCCAATCACCTTCTTTGCAGACCGGATGACACGTCACGTCTGGCCTTGTCCTTGGTGGTGGCACCAGTGTACCAAATGGTGATGGAGGAGGTGATGATGGACTCACTGATGGAGGAGTAGAACTGCACCATCATTGTCCTTTGCAGGTTGAATTTTCTTTAGCTGCCGCGGGAAGTATCCTCTGCTGGGCTTCCTGTGTGAGGGACTTGATGTTCAGCACCCACTTTAGTTCTTGTGAGATGATAGTTCCCAGGAAGCTGAAAGACTCCATAGTGTCAATTGTGGAGTCACAGAATGTGATGGGAATAGCTGGGGCTATTGAGTTCTTCCTGAAGTGCACAACCATTTCCACTGTTAGACCATTGAGCTCCAGGTTGTTCTCCCTGTGCCAGGTCGCCAGATGGTGAACCTCCCAACTGTAGGCGGACTCGTCACAATCAGAGATAAGTCCGATGAGAGTGGTGTCGTCCGCGAACTGCAGAAACTTGACAGACTGATGACTTGAGGTACAGCTGTTGGTGTACAGGGAGAAGAGCAGAGGAGAAAGAACACTGCCCTGGGAGTAACCAGTGATGATGAGCTGTGAGTCAGACACGTTTGCCCAACTTCATATGCTACTTCCTGTCAGACAGGAAGTCTGTAATCCCCCCGCAGGTGGAGTCAGGCAATCTCTGTTGGGAGAGCTTCTCCTGAAGCAGAGCTGGGATGATTGTATTGAAGGCAGAGCTTAAATCCACAAAGAGGATCCTGGCGTAGGTACCTGCTCAATCAAGGTTCTGGAGGATGAAGTGAAGGGCTAAGTTGACAGCGTCGTCTGCAGACCTGTATGCCTATGAAATTATGCACAATCATCATATCATGGGTATTACAAAGCATCAGTTAAAGCTGCTCCTAAGGGGAGCAGTGATGCGCCTGGAGGCGCCCTGTCTGCATAAAAATATGTCTTAGATCGCTGTATTAACCTAGCTGCTGTTTACCACAGCTAGAATAACTAAAGAATTAAAAAATAAAAACAAAAACAAAGATAGAAGGTTTGCAGTCGCAGCAGATTTAGCATCATGCCTGCTAAGAAGATTGCTGACCATGGGCGTGAACGCAGGGAGGATCCATCACACCCAACTGCACGCTATGATGGGGATGAACTGATGGTTTCCTCCTGAGAACCCCTCTTCATACCAAATGCTGCCAACATGCCATTATAGAGTAGCTGTAAGTTAAAAACGCGTTCAGCAGTAATCTGGAAGAGGTCAAATATGTTGATATGTGTTGAATATAAGAAATCTTGAGTATGCTCAAAATTTCTCAATGTACTTGCTGTTTGTTAACATGCTCATAACTTAAAGAAAACATCGTATTTTACCCAGTGTATGCCAGTGTTTTTTTCCAGATTTTTGTTCGTCAGGCATGCGCTGGTCTAAATCGTCAAGGCGTGACAGGGACTTGCGGTGTTAAAAACAAGACAGCTGATCAGCACAGTGCTTCAAGGTGGATAGGGAGACAGAATCTGGTCCAGCAGGGTTCTGTCTTCTGAGGAGTTTATTAACATTTCTCTAGTTTATGGAAAAAGTTGTCACTGAGCTGGGTGGAGGAGAGGAGGGATTGATCTTTAAGGTGAGTATTGTGAGAGGTGGCCTCAGCTGAGGTGAGGGAGGTGTCATGGGTGCTTGGTTGAAGGACTGTCCCTTTGTCTGTCAAAACAACAGTAGAAGTCACTCATGTTGTTGGCTATGTGCTGGTCATTCATGGAGTGGGGGGTTTTGGCTTGTAATTTGTGATTTTTCTAAGCCCTTTCCAGCCAGAAGCAGAGTCGTTGGCTGAAAACTGGTTTTGCAGCTTCTCAGAATACAGTCGTTTAGCCTCTTTCACAGCCTTGCTGAACTTTATTATTGCATCTTTTAATCTTCATTTGTCCCTACTCTTGAAGATCTCCTTCTTACCCAACCTTAACCTTTTGAGTTAGGCTGTAAACCAGGGTTTGTCATTATTGTAACTCCCCCTGGTTCGTGATGGAACACAGCAGACCTCACATAAGCTGATGTATCATGTCACAGCCTCTGTGTACTCATCTAGATTGTTGGTAGCAGCCATAAATACATCCCAGTCAGTGGAATCCAAACACGCCTCACTGGTCCAATTCTTTGATGTCCTCACTACAGGTTGGCAAAGTTTTAGTTCCTGTTTGGTCATATTGGTCTAGTGCAGCACGTGCAAAGGAGTAATAGGCATCCCTGACTGTGGTGTAGCAGTAATACAAAATGTTATCCTGTCTTGTTGGGAATTTAATAAACTGTCTATATTTAGGAAGTTCATCAGTGAGGTTTCCTTTGTTAAAGTCACCAAGCACTATAACTATAGAGTCCAGAATGCTCTGCTCCACATTCAGAATCTGCTGTGTGAGTGTGCGCTGTGCAAACTGCACATTCGCATGTGGCGCGATGTGGACTTATGACCAGAATGAATGAAGCAAACTTGCGCGGTGAATTAAAAAGGCTTAAAGTTTATGATAAAGGATTCCAGGTCAAGAGAAAAGTGCTGCTGGATCAGTACTGTTGCACCAGCCACTGTTGACGTTAACAGATTCCTCCAACTTTTGCTTTGCCGGAGAGTTGTGTCTCTGTCTGCTCTGTGGAGTTGGAAGCCTGCCAACTGCAGCGCAGAGTCCGGTATCAATCCACAAAGCCACGAAGCACAAAACAGCAGATGAAAAGAAGCCCTGAGGGGTGAGCGGAGTCCGCACTGACAAAGACACACGAGCGCACCGGCACGATTTCCACTCTGTGCAGTTTCGTAGTGTGAGCAATGGAGAGCCACCCTTGACAAGAATGTCCAAAATTTCCAGTGGAGGGAGAAGAAAAGTGGGGAATAAATCCTCTGTCTATCTAGCCCTGAAGCTCAAATTTCAAATTAATTATTTTCAAACTTAAGACCAGCTGAAATGGTGAAGACTATAAGGTTCAACATTAATGAACAATCTGAATAGCACTTGAGTAACAGCTCACGATGTGTAATCTTGCAGGCGTACTGTATGTTTTAATAGTGACCCTTGTGGAATTCAATGCAACAAGGCTTCATTTAAAAACAATATTTTAATATTAATCATTTAAAAACAAATTTAGACTTTTGGGTCTTTAAGCAGTTTTCAGAAGACCCATCTTAAACTAGCCTGCAACTTCCACGGCTTTAGAATATTGCGCTCAACCATCAGATAGGAGAAGCCAGGATGGAGCACTGATGATGAACCAGTTCTTGTTTTTATGGTGGTTTGTTTTTAAGTGACTTTTTTCTATGTTCCTCTACAGACAATTGGAGCACTACGAAGGAATGATTTGTGGGTAACTGGGGATAAATTTTAGTGATGTAATGATGAAGACATAATAATGGAAACCCTGTGAGGCCCCGTACAATAGGGGTTGTTCTCATTAGAAACAATGTTTTTAAAACAAACCCTTGGGCTTAAGTGCATTATTTTACAAACTGTTAGGATCTGCCAGTAAAATTTAGCAAATATACCAGTTTAGTAGATAAAACCTCATCTTTATCTTTACAAGTGTTACTACTGTAGTATGTTTTAATTTTCGAAGAGGCACCTTCATTTTTGAGGACCTTTACCCACAATTATGACTGACTGTTGTATCATGAAATTAAACACATAATATATGTTTTACACCCATCCTCTGAGATCAATCTGAGGAGAAAATACTTTTCTTTTCCACTAAGCAATATTAATTATTAAAAAGGACAGTGACACTGCTGTTCAAATCTTTGGGTTAGGAATTTATAAAAAAAAATTACTCAAAATTTCATTGTGAAAACTGTCAACTTTTTTAAAAACCAGATGGTTACCGGAGTGATAAAAGTACCTTACTTGAGGTGTGAGCTATAGTTATTCAACTCTCATGATACGGGTCCTGTTCCCAGTGGTGATCTGAGATCCATTTGTCAGACCAGTCTTAACGTAAACACCTGTCAGATCATCTTTGGGCTGCAGCAAGAATTGAGGGAAGCAGTCTGGTTCTTAGCACAGTGAATGGATAAATGAATGGTCCAACCTTTAAAGATAAAAGTACATCCTGAATACAGAGGAAATGGCAAACTAAAAACAACTAGTGTGATAAACTGAGCTCATCTCAACGATGTGTGAAGAATGTGTGCCACCAACATCTTACCAGTGCAGTCAAATAAACATTGAACACCCGAAACTGGTTGAAATACCTTATTTTCAAGGCCTAGTAAGAAATCTCTGATGACACTGTTAATTTGCTTCAGTATCAATTAACATGCACACTTCATTTGTCTCAAACTGTTATACACCCTAGTGTTTTTTAATCCAAAACTACTGTATTTTAATTTTTTTCTTCTCCTTTTTGAAAATAATTTACTCTAAGCCTTTGGCTTTAAATGTTTTGTTATACTCATTGTCATTCTAATCGTGTTCTGCTATCCAGGACTGGGTCATAGTCTCAGCAGACACTCCCAGACTTCTCGTCAGACACCTCCAGCTCTGCTGGGGGAAGCCTGAAGCTTTCCCAGGCCACCAGAGAGACATATGTTCTCCTTTGTGTCCTATGGTGTGTCCCATTGGACTTGCCTGGGGACTCAAGGGAAGTGTCCTTGGCGCATCCAAAAAAAGACGTCCAAACTACCACAGCTGACTCTTGTTGATGTGGAGGAGAAGCGACTCTTATTCTGTGTATGACTAGGTTCCTCACCTTACCTATAAGCCATAGCCCATAGAAAGGAGAAAACTCCTTTCAGCTGCTTTTATCTGGGATCTAGTTATTTCAGTCATGATCCTGATTTCATCACTTTAGGTGAGGATAGGACAGTACAAAAATCAAGATCTTTCCCTATTGACTTACCTCTCTAATCACTAAAACAGACATAACAGTGGCTGCTGCCAGATCCCCTATCTCCTGTTCCTCGCCAATGAACAGGATCCTAAGATACTTAAATTCCTCCAATTTAGGCAGGAAATCTCCTCCAATCAGAAGTCAACAAGCTACCTTTTTCCAGTTAAGAACCACGGCCTTGGAAGAGCTGATTCCCAGCTGCTTTGCTGTAAAACCATTCCAATGCATGCTGTAGGTGTTTGCGGGAGGGAGCTTACAGAACTGCATCTTCTGCAAAGAGCAGGGACAAAATCTCCTTATCCCCAAACCAGATAGCCTAATAAACCAGACTAAATGTGAGATTAAATGTGTAACTTAGTCTGGCCCCGATGAATGAGACATCGGAAGATTGTTGATGAGAATAACCTGTTGTCTTTCAAACCATGTCTGTGCATACTGGCCAATGCTCTGACCAATGAGCGCAACTGACTGTGACGTAGTAAGCGCAACAGAAAGCTGGTTGGGAAAAGTAAACAAACAGCATGTGAAACGGCTGTCGGTAAAACAGCGAATACGTCCTTCTTAAAAATGAATGAGCGTAGAGCCTCTTCCTGCTCACGCTTCAACGAAACCTTCGAGTCTAATCCTTCCAAAACTGATTCCAAAGCTGAGTCAAACGAGAACTGTTCAATAGTTGTTACCACCTTCCTTGTTGCGCTTTCTGCAGCGTCACACAGCTTTGTCGTCACACCCTCAAAACCCCACTCGCTTTGCATCCAAAAATTCAAAACACATCTCTACGTTGTGATTGGCCAGCCAGTTCTAGGGCCTGGGGCATTGTTCGAGGCTAGACCCACTCGCAGGCAAAAATTATTTTGGCCGCTGCCGTGTGAGGCTAGTTTACTAGGCTACAAACCAGACCCTTTGTGGTTCTTTGAAATCCTGTCCATAAAGGTTATGAATGGAACCAGTGACAGGGGGGAGCTCTGTTGGACTCCAACATATGTTGGAACAGATCTGAATGAATGCTGGCAATGCCTTCTACAGGTTCACAACACACATCTTAACAATTTGTACTTCCATGAACCTTGAAGTACCCTGCAGCGGTTGTAGAGCTGGACCACGACTGCAAGGAAAACCACATTATTCCTTCTGAAGCTGTGAAGCCGCACTCTTATCTGCAATACCTTTGCACAGGCCTTCCAGGGGAGACTGAGGAGTATGATGCCCCTGTTTTTGGAAAAATCCTTTGCCCACCCTTTTTATGCAGCGGAATCATCACCTCGGTCTTCAAGTCAAGATACACTATCTACGACCGCCACTTGATGTTGAAGAATTTCAGCCATGACAACCAGACAGCACCAAGAAAGCTACGGTACTTGGAACAGAAGTTGCCCACCCCACAGCCTCTTTTTTTTTTTTTTTTTTTTTTCTACCACATCAGTGACTTTAGTCTGAGTGATGAACAAGTCCAGTCCTGAGCATCCATCTCTTCTTCCGACACACAAGTCATGATAGCCAGGCTGAGGAAATACTCAAAGTATTTCTTCCACTGCATATGTTCATGCAAGGTCAGTAGCAGCCCACTCCCACTTAAAACTGTGTTTTTAGTGCAGTGCAGATCAATGTTTTCCACTCAGGAGGCACCCGGTGGTTTGCCAGAATTGCTTTGAGGCTGACCAATAGTCTTTCTGCATGGTCTCTTCAGACTCCTCCGTGGCCTGAGTTTTTGTCTCTGCAAACGCGTGGGCAGAAGCACACTTTGCCTAAAGACGCCTGCCTTCTGCCTCAGAAGTCCCACAAGCCAACTAGGCTTGATACTACTCCCTACAAATATGTTTGTTTGATTCTTTGTTTTTCATGCAGAGCTAATAGAAGCTTGTCAAACAGCTCAGCCAGGCGGAATTAATACTTTTTGCTCAGAAGATGTACTTTTCTGTGAATGTATCAGGTTTAGAGGCCTAGAGAAAATCATTAGCTGAGTAGGGTTTTGTTAGGATGGTTGGTCAGTGCTGGGCTAAAAATAACATTTGAAACCGTTGTGAAGCCAAAGTGTTACAGTGTCTTAAACTGATCTCATTATGTTCTTTGGTTTTGAGAAGTTTAAATGTTACAAATCAAGTAGATAATAGTCAAATATGAGTATAATACGCCCTGACCTGGATGCTGCTACTGTATTGTTATTATTTTGTAGTTTTAAGAAAAAATCAGTGATGAATAATATTGTTTTAAACTTTGTACTTTAGATCCATCTTTCAGTGTGATTACTCAGTTTCTGTTGTTATTTTATATATTTATATGTTTTTCTTTTCAATCTTAAAGCAGTAAAAGTTATTTTGCTGAAAGGAAGTACAGAGCAAGCAAAAAAAAAAAACATCATCCCTGCTGTTTTCCATCCAGACGAAAAGCCTTTAAAGATATATTTTAAATTAATTGCTGATTCTGCCACTGCCCTTTGCTTTTAAGCTTTATGAAGTGTTGTGTGTATACTTAACATAGGGGTGTTATTGTGTGTATTTGTGGCAGACACAGACACAAAGCCTTTGTAATCTCCTGACAGCATGACTCATGTGACATGGGATTTCAATGAGCTTTGAAAATCTTGTTTTATTTTATTAGATTATTGTAATTTAATTACTGGCATTTGATGAGCATGTTTTGAACAAGAGTAACTCTGAATAAAGAGAAAAAGAAACACAAGCCAACACCCCAACCCAATTATTTGAGTTTACATTTTTAATAAAATCAACTCCTTTTACTCTTGCACAGATTGTCAAATTATTTAATCACTCAATCCAGTGATGTTTATCCAATACTTGAAATGTTGTGTGAGAGATTTTTTTTATTCCTTGTCAGCTGTAGTGTTCCTGAGAAAAATAGTTCATAGAGCTAAGCTGCTTTGACAGGAGTTAAATCGAAGGCCAGGCTACTGAGAAACAACGAAAGGCTTGTTGGATGATTCAGGGTGCACGTGATGATTTCTCATGGACAGCTAGCAGAACTCACAAATTAGCACTTAAAGGTCTTTTAAAAGTGGTAACATGTTCCAGGAAAAAAATGCGTAGTTGCTGCTGGTACTGCAGATCGGCTCCTGTCCATGTCGAGTCAGTTGAAGACCGCCTCCATGTGTCCATGAAAAGTGACAACAATTGCATTTGCTGTAACAGCATCAAGTCTTGCTCAAGGTTTGTAAAGTACAGGGAGGGCATGCACGAGAGGTCCGTGTGGCGCCAAGCCGACGGAACAAACAAATTGGTGTTGCTCTGTATTTTGACATGGAAGGAACGGAGGGCATGTCCATCAAAAGTGGCGTTCGAAGGAGTTGTGGAGAATGTGGATATGTTCTCATTAACTAGGATAACTATGCAGTTGCTCTGTTGGGGGGTATGTGAGTGTATGCATGTAGGGCGGAGGAAAACCGGAGGATTTTATTGTGGTCAATTAATTGTTCTTCAGCAGTGGTGTCCCTTTCCCTATATTCAGTTCTTATCTTTTACAGTGTGACTTGTGCAATGAGAGTGTTTATGTCTTTAACTCCCTTTCCATTTAATGCTAGAGCAAATTCTCTGTTCGACATTTTATATATAATTCTGTTGATGCAAGAAATTGTGCAGTCTGGCATATTTTATGCGCAACAGCACTTACTGTCAAGATTTTACAATATCAAACGGTCGAAGTATGAATTGTTCAAATCTAAAATGATTCCTAAAAATCACACAATGTGTACCAGTAATTATTTATTAATTACCTCCTCTAGGGAAGTTATATTTTTGGGTCCATCTGTCTGTATGTCTGTGTACAGGATAACTTGAGAAGTTATGGATGGATTTCAATAAAATTCTTGTCATAGGTGTCCCTCATGCCAAGGGATGATGATCCAGATCATAATCTGGATACAGTAATTGTTTTTTAAGATTCTCTACATTGTGAGATATGGATATTGGTGGTACAAGCAGTTCCCCACTAAACCAGAGGGTGGCAGCGGTGTCTATTGACAGCCTGAGCATGGGACTCAAATAATCTAGAGCCTTGGTGCTCAAGTCCAGTCCTCAAGAGCTACCATCCTGTAACTTTTAGATGCATCTTTTCTCTAACACACCTGAATTGAAAGGCTAAGTCCCCTCATTTAGCACAGCAGAGGCATGGTAACAAGCCACTTATTTGATTCAGGAGTGTTAAAAATGGGGTGCATCAAAAAGTTGCAGGATAGTAGCTCTTGAGGACTGTACTTTAGCACCCCTGATCTAAAGGTATTTTACTAAAGACAAAACCACAAGAAAAGGGAATGTTGTTGGTTTGTTAACAGGATCAATTGAAAACTTATGTACCGATTTTATGGACATTTTTTTTTTTACCAAAGGTGTGCATCATGCCAAAGAACAATTAATTTACTTTTGGTATTAATCCAGAGCATAGTAAATCAGAGTATGGCTTGGAAACCCCAAGGTCAAAGTGCAAAACACCTCCAAAGGTGGTAGAGAATGACATTGCCAAGATCCTGTGGTGCTTCCAGATACAGAAGGACAGAATGGCAATGATGAACCAACTGAACATTGTGGTAAACATAGCAATACGAAGTGACTGCAACATCAGGAAAAACTGCGTATGTTTGGGGGGATTTTTCTAGATCCAAGGACAATTCTTAAATATATTTCTTTTATGATGAGCAGCAGTCTAAGCAGAGGCTTCCATAGTTCCCTTGCCACCAAACACCTTCTCCAGTTTATCAGTCCCTCCAGTGTAAAAGTAACATAGACATTACATAGACACTATATTAATGCCAACACAAGTTTAATATTTATGTTGATCTTTTCAAACGAGTTATTGGAATTAAATCTCATAAAAATTCCTAGTTGGGTTACTTTTAATATCTTGCTGGTCCTTTTTACTGAATAAATAAATAAATAAATAAATAAATAAATAAATATTTTTTATACTCCATTCCTTAATATTATTGGGCAGAGACAACAGATGCATAGTCAGAGGTGAGCCTCTTAAGTTTTTAATAGTGCAAACCTGCTATGATGTTTACGCTGTTGCAAACAATATTAAGGTTGTCTACCAGGATTTAGAGTATAGATATATGAGTTATCATTTATAGCAGTTGTGCTCTCTGTTCAATTATCAAAATGCACCTGCAAGTTTTTAAATGATCATTGTAAAAGTCTGTGGGGACAGCTTTTAATGTTTATAAGTTTATTAAATTATTTATTTTACGATACTAATAAACCAGTGGCCACAAACATGAGTCTTAGCTTTTATAAACCATGTGAACAGGTTTACAATTGAAATATTTGACAGTACTTGTCACCATATAAAGCAGCTTGCAAACAGACTGAAAGAACTTTGTTAAGCTTTTTTGTTTCTATTTCTCCCAAGAACAAGTAATTTCCTAGTACTTTCACAATGCACGAAGGGATTAAATAAAATGTAGTTTGGATTTAGAACAGCTTTTCTGTGTTGCCACTTCATAATACAAGCCTGTATATACAGTATGTACATCAAATAAAAAAAAAATAAAAAAAAAAACACTACTGCACCTTAGCATCTAATGTAGCAACTAATTATTCCAACACTATTTGCAGATAAGCAACAGGAAAACGTTAGACTAGTGTGCAGCTTAACAGTGGGGATTCAAATACCCCCTCTCGTTTAAAGGGAAAACAGTTTGTTCTTAATGCATTCCTCATAACCTTTCCATAATTCCAAAAAACAAAAACAATTCATGTTTTAGTTCATATTTATATCTGTGTAGCTAGTCTACTAGACCTTATATATTTAGGTTAATTGAATGTTTTTTTTAATGCATGGAGCATTTACACATCCTCTGTTTTTTCTGTTTTAAATAAGTATTTACAAGACAAAACTCTACCATATTTATATCACAATAATGTAAATTACATTTTGGTGTCATATTTTTTGCAAGAATCTAGATTTATAAGCTGCATTGAGAATGCATAAAGAGATGAGTATGACAATAAAACTTTAAGTGGCAAGTGAGTGCTCAGCCTTTTATTATGATGACTTTGCAGCTTGTAAATCATGCACCCTCCTTAATTGCTTTGCTTTATACTCACTCTGTGCTAACTTAAAGCTACAGTGTGTAACTTTTAGCGACATCTAGCGGTCAGACTGCAGACTGCAGCAACATGAACATCTCCCCCCCACCGCTTC
>NW_015151219.1:337264-347984 GCF_000732505.1 Cyprinodon variegatus
GAAAATATCTCTTTCAGTCTTTAATGGTAGCTGGTGATTGTCCACACTACTGACTGAGGGAAAACACCATTTCATGTCTATAAAAAATCAGTGTTTTACTGTTAGTGTAAACGAAGAACAAATTATTTTAAGGAAATGTTGTTCTACAGTATATTTTATTACAGATCAGGCTGTCTCATCTTACACAGTTTGAAAAACAGCTTTAATACATAGAGCTGTCTAATTTAGTCACACATGCAAATGCACTCACTTTATTTTCATTGTTTTTAACATACAGTGAATATTTTACTTTATCTTGCAGATATGATTGGCAGACTTTGACATGTGTGGGCTGCATTCAGCCAGCTACTGATCTTTTTTAAGGTTTCTTCTGTCCCACGCCATTCTTGTCACATCTGTCATTTGCAAACTCCCACTGGAGAGGCTTTGTTTAGGACGATATTAGAAAATGTTTGAAGGAGTTACCACGATTGCTTGGGGAGTGCTGTCTCACACTGTAACAACACTTGTTAGTTTATTGAAAGGTGTTAGTGGAAGTTAAACCATGCAAAATATACAATACCTGATGTGACCATTCCGACTCATGAGAAAACAACCACCTACACTCACTGTGGATGTACCAATAATCCTTACGAGTATAACTAGTGACTAAAGGAGGAAATAAAAAATAAAAAGATTTATAACTCCTTTCAGAGTTTTGCATTGTACAACTAGGCATCCTTTCTTGGCATTCTTATTTTTCAAACTTTGCAAAGACCAACAAAAAGAAATAACAGTTTGCCTCATATGCAATTAAACTTAGTGTTGATGAATCACCTTGTCCTATAAATTTTTTTCAGTTTATTTTGGATGAATTCTGTTCTTTAATGTGTGTCGTCACCCTGCTGGGGTTACGAGGGGTGCTGGTGGTTTCCAGCTGTCAATGGGAGGGGGGGTTGTGTGACAGGTCGCCATTCTTTTGCAGGGCAACAAAGAGACAAACAGGACAAAAACCATTCACACAGACCCATGCATGCACACATGCAAAATCCATGCAGAGAAATCATGGGCTGGGAATCAAACCTGGAATCTCTCTACTGCAAGTCAGCAGTGCTACCCTCTGCCCCAAGCAGTACTGCAGGCCTAACATCACACCACTGGTAATAAAAGGCTAGTGGAAACTGTCCATATATTTTTTTATCCAGCTAACTGCTTCAAACAAAAGCACATCACCACTATACTTCATAAAAAAAAAAAACAAGAAGGTTAAATTGGTTTTCTTTGATATATTTTGAACCGCTGCCTGGGCAGGTAGATATCTTGAAATTATTTTTAAATGCTGAAGCTTAGTCCTGGCTTTGCTTTGAACTGTCTGTTAAATGTCTGCTCGTTGAATCTGTTGAGTTAAACCTCATGTTCGGCTGACTTCTGACCTCTGAGCATGTTTCTATGAATTGAGGCTGAGCTTCCAGCCAGCTACACTCAATCAGCTCTTTATTTGTTCTTTTCCGTCCTCTCTCTCTTAACTATGGTCATGTGCTTATAGCCCACCCCCTAGCCCATGCACTAGCCCTGGGCTTATGATTTCCTTTCCTGCTGAGACCATGTGTGTTTGATGGCTCATTTACTTAAAAAGTGCTAGCATCCTGAGACTAAAAGATAGCATCTGCATCCTTGTTTCCACATTAAAAATTTACCCAAAGCTAATATTTGATAGTTTGACTAATGATCAAAGTGCAGAAATTAAGCTTAAGCTTGATCTATTGTTTAATTGTCCATGAAACAATGTTGTTAAGATTCATAATATTTGCTGATCCTTTTAGTTATTTTATTTTATAGTAGTTTGTGTGTTCTAGTTAGGTAGTATTGAACAGAATAATTACTTTTAACATAGAAATGATTGTTTAGTAAATTTCACCATAGATAAAGAGATATGTGTCTGTATTTATTTTGCATAAGTGATCTGCTGACTCTAAAAGCTAGCACTCCAAACATCTCCTTGGTGTTGATAATGTTAAATAACATATATTCTTGATAATAAAGTGGTGTGGTTTTGGTTAATGATTAATAATGATTAATAATTGCTAGTTGGACTTGGATTTACTATTGGTTAAAAAAAACAGGTACCCAATGGGTTTCAACAACCACACTAGCCCGTTAATCACAACTATCTAGTGTACATAAAAACTCTATCATGAATTACATTTTTAAAACAAATTTCTATTTCAATAAGATCGAATTCAAAACAGTGGCAGGATGTAACTACTATGATTAGAAGAAACAGTGAACTTTTAGTTAATATTTGAAAATATTAAGCAAAATTTGAGAATTATGTAAAATATACAATATTTAATTGTGATGTAATTAGTCATTAGTCATAGTCATTTTTTTTTTATCAATAGCCAATGACTACCTGATAACCAGGTCTACTTGCTGTCAAAGAACATCAACGTCCTAACAAATTGAACAAATGAAACATTTTCTTCATTTGAATGTATGAGAAAATTGTACTGTGATTTCTGGTCTTCACTTTACATCAATTCTGCCATTTTTTGTCCCTATCTTGTCCTTGACATCTGTTTTCTTTGTAAACCAGTACTTGTTACAACAGAAGCTGCAAAATGTGCGGATGCCACCTCATCTTAACTAGTCATCAGGTTTTAACGTGCCTTGTTCTGTTTATCAATTCAAAAACCTGATCATGTATCCTGAAAGCACCGACACTCCCTGGGTGATTACATTGACCCAAGGCCATTGATTACTCACCATGGGGTCTAGAATGTCATTCGAACACATATGGCTACCCATTTTTGCATCCTGGCTCTACACTCATTGCCCCTTTGCTTAATCTAGTCTCATATTTTCCTCTCTCCTTTGTTCTGCAACAGAAACAGACTGTGTCTTTTGCTAGAGCTCCACAAAGCAGATATCAGCTTGTTTCACTGTTAGTCAGAATGAAAAAACAATCACTTTGTAAAATGAAAAGTCAAAGCATTTCCCTAGTGAGACAACTGGTGCCACTGCATATTTACTATTTAATTTTCCTTTATGCTGTGGTCTCAACTGGTTATCATGGCAGTTTACTAATGTCTGGGCATTGTGAGGGTCCACCCTCACAATCAAATAGAATTGTTTTTCTATATTTTTTCTCTTTTCCATATTTTTATAGGATACCGTTTGCAAAAGGGGTGAGGGAAAATATGCACTTTGAATTTTAAATGATAACTCATTTATCTTATCTTTTTAAAGGAACAAAATACTTGTCTTTTGGTATTGACAGCTAGACGCTACTACTGTTGTTTAATTACCCTGTTAAACCTGTAGAGAAACTGAAATGGGACGTTTTGGACAAGATGGTCTATGAGGGGCAATTTTGAATGCCTAAATCCTAGAGATCAGATAACATTAAAATTTTATTTAAAATCATTAAATGTCTACAAACTTGTAGAGAGCAGCACCACTTCCAAATTCTTTCCTGAATTCTAAAAGTTCAAATCATTCAAGTGGTTCCACAGACATTCAGAATTTACCCTTACCAGCATATCTCTTATTTCAAAGAACTCAGGAAGACATTCCAGCTATTTCTCCACGATATTGCATCGTCGCTGTCTTGGCAGCCAGCTGATTGAACCGTGCTTGTCTCCTCTGCTCCTGCTGTAATGAAGTGCATGACTGGGCATTTCAGGACATTAGTTTATATGTCGTGTTTGATTTGTCTTTTTTTTTTTTGCATTTGATTTATGTTTTATTGTGTTATTTTTGGTTTGATTATTAACTCGATTTTTGTGTTATTCCATGTTGTGTTTTCGTAGACTGTAACGTCACTCTGAACCTCACGCCCCCCCATTATAAAAATTATAATCTTAATTAACTCTGTTTGTAGTGCCTATGCATTTGTGAACCTGTGATTTTAATTAATTGGCCTTTCTGGCCATCTACGGGCAAGAGGCGGGTTACACCCTGGACGGGTCACCAGTCACTGTTCAAATGACACAGAGAAACAACCACGCACACACTCACAACAAAGAGGACAATGTAGAGAAAAACAGTCATGTATTTGGACTGTGGGAGGAAGCCAGAGTAGCTGGAGAGAACCCACGAATGTACAGAGAGACAGGCGAACTCCATGCAGATTTACCCTGGACGAGGAGTCTAACCCAGAACCTTCTTGTTGCAAGGCAACAGCGCTACCAACTGCACCACATTGTAGCCCCTAAAATTCACCAATGACTGGTCCAAATTCTGATGGTGATAGAAAGGGCAAAGTCTATGGGAAAGTCTGCTTCAGTTTGGGCATTATGCACAGGGAAACAATCCACAGGGCAGAAGTTTCCAGAAGGGCTAGATGAGATGGGAATATGGGATCCAGGAGACAGAATAGGTAACAGGAAGCATACTAACTGGCAGAGGTTTCCATAGGGACCGAGGCAGATCTGTGATCCAGGCTTGAGTCATATGTGAAAAATAGGAAAATACAGGCAGGGGCAAAGGTAAACAAACTTGGTCATGAGACAGGACAGGAGGGCAATGTTCAGAGATTGGAAGCCAACAGGAGTATTAGACTGGGGCAAGAAAGGCGGGAGAAAACAGGAAAGAGACTGACAGATATCAGGAGGTCAAAACTAGGAATGCCTGATGGTCTGCTCACACAAATGGCTGTCAATGATCTGTTGGTTAACCACAGGGATAGGCAGAAATATATAGGGCTCCTCCTAGTTGAACTCCTAATAACTGGAGCTGCTGAAGGTATATTCACTCAAACCTTGATTGCCGATGCAACAGAGGGAGCAGGAAGTGACATATCTGACTGCACACAGCAGCTGCTCATGCAGAAACTGAGAGGAATCATTACAAGATCAATATCTGATTGTCTATCTAATGCTAAGCTTAACCGATTATGAAACAAATGACCTAATGATGCAGGGCTCAAACTAGATGTGTTGCAGCTGCCATGCAGCTGAAGTGTGGATGTGGATCACACCAAGATGAATTTAACCCCCACCTCGGGGAGAGCTTTTCTCAAATTCTAGAAGAGGATGGGGACATAGAATAAGAGAGCACCGTGTTCTCCGCTTTATCGTCTATGCAGCCTGCCATAGCTGCGGCCACATGGTGTGCTGTGTCTGTCATTGCAGGAATCCATTTGTGAGAATCAGCAGGAAAGCCGGGCATACACCATGCGATTTTCTTGCCCAGTTCGGGGCGACTTTCAAGTCATGCAAGAAGTTTTTGATTGGCCGACTTTCAGCTTGACAGTGTGTCATGTAGTGTAAGGGGGTAACGAGGGGCGATCAGCCTCTCATGACCACCTCCCTATCAGGAATCGCCAGGTCGGGAGAAACTCAAACATTTTTGATTTTCAGTCAGCTGTTGTGGGCAAAAATTGCTCAGTGGGCATGCGCAAACAAGGAGTCTTCTTCTTTTTCTTCCTCTCAGATGAAAGCACAGAAGGATGGCAGGAGTGCGGATGAAATGGAGTTCTTTCTGTAAAATTGACAGACCGTCAGCCATGTCTTTGTCCAAATACGTCGCTGCTTTTTCTTCTTAGGGCTTTCAGCACACTAGATTGGACAAATTGCCAACGCAGGGCGTTTTACTCTAGTAAGCTTCATATTCCTCTTCTACTCGTTTGGCTTCCGGATAGACGAGTCAGAGCAGCTCCATCTCACTGCGGGGCTGAGTCTGACTTGGTTTTTAGACGTACAGTGTGAGCAGGTAGATCGCATCAAAGCGTTGTGCAGGAACATATATTGTGAGCTGCAAAGTCACACTGTAAGACGAAACCCTGCGGTTTTGTCGCACAGTGTATGCCCGGGTTAAGGGATGCTGTCAAGCTGAAAAAGAAGCAAGTCCAGTTGACTTATGGCAGGTGTAGAGGCAAGAACTCTGACCTAGAGGCCTAGAGGTTTGGTAAGGCCATGTAGACTATATTGGGCTTTCGCAAAGCGATTGTGGCAAACTGTCAGTGTTTTACTAACATCTTTTTGAGCTGGTTGGGAACTGCTGGACTTGACTGTTGGACACTCTTGGAAGGTAGAAAGATTAGCATAATTGCTTATGTTGACAAAAAAACAATATTGTGCAGCACTTTTTATTGACGAATCAAAAGCGTTTCATACAGTTCATCACAAAATCTCTCTTAAAAGGCTCTCTGATATTGGACTCTCTTGTCTTTCAGTGAAATGGTTTCAAAACTACTTGTCTGGCGAGGTATGATGTGAGTAAGTGGAAAGTTGGTTTTCCACCTGCCCTTCGGTATCAAAAGGTGTCCTACAAGACTCAATCCAATGTCCCCTTTCTTTTAAAATCTATTTTAGCGGTTTAGATTAAAATGTCCCCCATGCTAAATTTCCTTTTTATGCCATTGACACTGTCTTATATCGTGCTGACAATAAAGTTAAAAGTGCTTTTGATAACCCACAAGCAGCTTTTGATGCGGTTCAGTCATATTTGGTTTATCTAAAACAAGTGTTAAATGCTACAAAATCTAAAGTAATGTTCTCAAATTCTAAGAGATTAGCAAGATTACAATTGATGAAGCCCTTTATTATTTTTTAAGGTCATCAGATATAGGTTTCATCTCAGTATACATGTAAATGTCTAGGCTTGATAATTGTGATTGTCTGGGTTTGGTCCTCNAAATTGCTCAGTGGGCATGCGCAAACAAGGAGTCTTCTTCTTTTTCTTCCTCTCAGATGAAAGCACAGAAGGATGGCAGGAGTGCAGATGAAATGGAGTTCTTTCTGTAAAATTGACAGACCGTCAGCCATGTCTTTGTCCAAATACGTCGCCGCTTTTTCTTCTTAGGGCTTTCAGCACACTAGATTGGACAAATTGCCAACGCAGGGCGTTTTACTCTAGTAAGCTTCATATTCCTCTTCTACTCGTTTGGCTTCCGGATAGACGAGTCAGAGCAGCTCCATCTCACTGCGGGGCTGAGTCTGACGTGGTTTTTAGACGTACAGTGTGAGCAGGTAGATCGCATCAAAGCGTTGTGCAGGAACATATATTGTGAGCTGCAAAGTCACACTGTAAGACGAAACCCTGCGGTTTTGTCGCACAGTGTATGCCCGGGTTAAGGGATGCTGTCAAGCTGAAAAAGAAACAAGTCCAGTTGACTTATGGCAGGTGTAGAGGCAAGAACTCTGACCTAGAGGCCTAGAGGTTTGGTAAGGCCATGTAGACTATATTGGGCTTTCGCAAAGCGATTGTGGCAAACTGTCAGTGTTTTACTAACATCTTTTTGAGCTGGTTGGGAACTGCTGGACTTGACTGTTGGACACTCTTGGAAGGTAGAAAGATTAGCATAATTGGTTATGTTGACAAAAAAACAATATTGTGCAGCACTTTTTATTGACGAATCAAAAGCGTTTCATACAGTTCATCACAAAATCTCTCTTAAAAGGCTCTCTGATATTGGACTCTCTTGTCTTTCAGTGAAATGGTTTCAAAACTACTTGTCTGGCGAGGTATGATGTGAGTAATTGGAAAGTTGGTTTTCCACCTGCCCTTCGGTATCAAAAGGTGTCCTACAAGACTTAATCCAATGTCCCCTTTCTTTTAAAATCTATTTTAGCGGTTTAGATTAAAATTTCCCCCATGCTAAATTTCCTTTTTATGCCATTGACACTGTCTTATATCGTGCTGACAATAAAGTTAAAAGTGCTTTTGATAACCCACAAGCAGCTTTTGATGCGGTTCAGTCATATTTGGTTTATCTAAAACAAGTGTTAAATGCTACAAAATCTAAAGTAATGTTCTCAAATTCTAAGAGATTAGCAAGATTACAATTGATGAAGCCCTTTATTATTTTTTAAGGTCATCAGATATAGGTTTCATCTCAGTATACATGTAAATGTCTAGGCTTGATAATTGTGATTGTCTGGGTTTGGTCCTCATATTCAACATCTTGTAAAAGAGTTGAAGCTGAGGCTGGGTTTCTGTTTAAGAGTTAGATCTTGCTTATGACCTGAGGCTTGGAAATGTCTGCAACTTTTTTGCCCATTTTAGATTATGGAAACATAATCGCGAGAGGTTCCGTCCCAAAGGCAAGTTTTTCCTCTCCACTGTCACTTCATGCTTGCTCTTCATGGACAGGTTTACGCAACCTGTGTTATCCAAGCTGGACTTCCATCTTCCAGGTCCCAGAGTGATGCACTAGTATCAGCTCATGCATCCCACCGGATCTCTTCATACAGCTCAAGCACACCATCTCACTAGCCAGCAGTCATGGACAGACCACCTTATCCTCTCCACTCCACCACCAGTTTCAGACCTGGGGGGCAAACATCTCTATTATTTACTCCTGTTTATGCATATCAAAGCAAATTCTGTGCTAATGTTTTCTGCCCATGTCTGAGTGCCAAAGACTAGTAATTGTATCAACAAAACTCTTTTCTTTTCTTTCCATGTGAGCTTTTCATATTAAATTGTCTGTGCCTAAGGTTTGTGGTGAGAATGGCAAAAAAAAATCAGTCTGTTGTTTCTTCAGATTGGATTCAAATGCAGAACTGCAGTTGAAGGGAATAGGGAGTAGTTTCTTTTGAGGTATTTAAGGCCATTCTTAATCAGCTTGTACATATTTTTTGCAAATGTTTTGAGATTGTAATTGTATTTTATATGGATTGCTGTGTTTTTTTTTGTTTTTTGTTTTTCTTTTTGCTATCTATATTGTGTATTAACTGGTTTTGATATCTATAGTTTTGATTTGTAATTATTGGTATGTTTGCCCAGGTCCCTCCTCTAAAAGAGATTTGTAATCTCAATGAGACATACCTGGTTAAATAAAGGTTGCATGCACACATTCATATTTTTAGAATCTCCTCTACCCAGCAGTCACATGTTCTCTGGTGAAAGTAGAGGCTGGGTATTCAGAGTGAGATTTGTTCATCACTCTGGCTCAATGTTCAACTGTGACAAGGCTTTGTGCATGAATGAGATGTTCTCTAAGTCCTAAGTCTCTGGTTTGTGGGCTGTGGTTAACAGGCCTGTTTGTTGTCCAGCAACAAGAACTTTGAACTGGCAGACTGGAGTGGTAATTATATTTAAGAATATTTACAGTCTTATATATAAAAAGCAATATTTTTTAAATAAATGTTTTTGGTGTTTGAGCCGAATATAAAGATATCAGTGCATAAATATGATATAATATAATATACATACCATGAAGTTTAAGGTCTAGATCTATCGCCTCAAGGTTTAGCTTCATAGTAAAACCTTAATTTTTTGTAAAAGCTGGAAGGAATTCCCCATAAGTTACATTTAGAAACGATATGGTGATAGGACACAGAGCTGTTTTGAGGCTATAATTAAAAAGCATTGACTTTCCAATAGCTCAGATCTAATAATTCAGATGGCATTTTGCCCAGGATCTACTTTGGCCCTGAGCCATGATATCACCACAGAGCATTGCCTTCAGTGTTTATTGGTTCAGGTGAAAGATGTTACTTTATTTTTGCTGGCATCATCATTAACTGACAATACTGTAACTAAGCTCCTCGCTTCTACTTCTTTCTACTTTTTAATCATTATATGACTGCTCCTCTTTCACCAACTTAATTTGTACTGTTTTCGTAACACATTACCATTTAACCTTCATAATACAATGCAAGATTTTTTTTAATTATTTCTGTCCTTTACCATAAAAAATAAGTAAACAGACAGCACCCATAGTTGTTGGGGTAAGTGGACGGAATAATATTTCCCTCGAACAAATAATTGGTTGGACATCCTGTCTTGGCTGTTTTTCGTAAAACAAAGCTGTGAGTTTTTCCCCCCTCTTTTTAATATTTCCTTTAAAGCAAAACAGTTTTCAAAAATATTTAAAACAAAATTTCCAACCACGCACCTTTTTTCTTTTTTTTCATGAGATATATGGTTGTATTTGTATCTATATTTCTACCCAAGGACGAAACCTTACTGGTACACAGCTGCTCTTAATAACTGTCATTAGCACCATCTAAATAACAAGCACAATGATTCTAGTGTTGCTGTTTATGTATTCACTCTTTTAGGATATTTTGATGATATATGTGAATTGGGCCTCTGTTTATTTGTAAATAAAGACGTTCATAAACATTTTAGTCTTTTTGCATTTTTTAGGATGATGTAATAAATATTACCCGGTATATTTCCCAGTTATACTTATCAGTCTATTTTTTCAAGGGCATTGGAAGTCTTTTGCCATGAGAAATTGAAGCTAGCACATTGCCTTCCTAACTCTTTAGCATAAAAAGATGATTATTAAACAAACCAGCCTACTAAACTTTTTTTTTTTTAAATCTTGCACCCATGAGTGACATAGAAGATGTAAGCCCTACAATTTCAGCTCTTGTACAGAATCCATCTAACTCAGTGTTGGATTCCATTAAATGTTGACTTAAATGTTGAACCAGCGATGCAATAGTACCATCACTTAATCTAACTAACATGATGTAGATGCCTTATGTACCCTAAAACCTTTAGTGCCATAGTTAAAACTTAGAGTGAAACGCAGAAATTATTGATTTTGAGCAGTCTGCAAATCAAGCTGATGTCCTCGATGAGGTCTCCCGAGGCTCCGTGCTCGGAGGGCCGCTGCGTGTCTGGGGCAGGTCTGGGGGTTCACATACCCACTGTTGAACTTTCTTCGGAGGAAACTTATGGATTCATAGCCTTGCACGTGTTTTAAGTTCAGGTGTTTGAAAGATACATGTTCAGTGGGTCTGTGGTTGCCACTAAATGCATTTGGAATTACCTTGCA
>NW_015151219.1:348848-350948 GCF_000732505.1 Cyprinodon variegatus
GAGCACACGTGCACTGCTCTAACCACTAGGCCAACACTCTCCTATAAACATGAACACATCATGAACATCATGATCTTAAGAGCATTCTTCATTTGGCTGAGTGTTATGCATGATACCTGTCTCTAAAAAGGCTGGCTATCTTGAGTTCTATTGATGTCTCTTGGGGGATATTTGGGAGGTTCCTGACCTGTAGCCACAGGAAAGTCGTGGGCACTGCTAAAAGTCTTTATGTTAGGAGGTCAACCATGTAACTTTTTTATGATTTGTTTATTTAACCTATGTTTTTTCAGTTGCACATGTTATACAGTTTTGTGGCATATATATTTTGTTTGCCACTAAATGCTGAGTGTATACAACTCCATGTTTTTTTGTCTTACATTAAAAAACACCTATTATTGGTTTTGTTTGTGATAGATTGCTCTGTAATCACCAACATGCAAATATACTATTATGTTGATGTTCAGTACATATGTTTTTAATATACTGATATTTTATCACTCTTGGAGAAACTATATAAACAAAACTAATGCTTATATATCACCTAATACTCAAATTCTGCTGGAACTTTATGGTGAGAGTGGATTTGTGCTTTGAGGGAATATAGGTGATCAATGGATTCATCGGAAGTCACCCGTGGCTTTCTTTAATAATTTATCATCAACTGTAACCTCTGTGGGCATTTATTTGCTACCTACAGAACAACAGGTGGTGAACAGCAAGAGGTGATGGTGTGTTAATTGGAGATGCCACTTTTAATGTTATTTTTGGCATTGATGATATAGGAATGCTAAACACACTTATTTAGTATATCTTATCCGATGCTATTTTGCAGTCATTAATATTTACAGTAATTATACATTTTAAATTACTAATTATTTGCTGTTGAAATAACTGTCTATATGTTCTAGTGATAAGTTTACCTAAGGCCGTCCTACATGCTTGTCCCCAGTTTTACTTACCAGTGGTGAGCCTTTCATAGTGGAAAAATTGCAAATCTTCTTATGGAAAGTAAGGGTTCTGTCACACCTTGCCCTTTTAGCCACAAAAGCCTTATGTTCCAGAATCGCCTAAAACACTGGCTGAACTTTTTAACAAGTCTAGAACTTATGTCCAACGACAGCCTAACGTATGCATAACACACAGAAGCGTAATGCCAATGGAAAGATACACAAGCCAGTGTCCTGAGGGGGGCAACGATGTGCCCGGAGGCACCCAGTCTGCTTCAAAAGATACCTTTGATCGCAGTATTAACCTAGCTGCTGTTTACTGCCCAAAGAAAAAAAAAAAAAAGAAAGAGAAAAAAGAAAAAGAAAGAAAGGTTTGCAGTCGCAGCAGCAATGCCGTCTGGAGGAGAACTGACAATTTCCTCCTGTGAATCCCTCTTCATGTCAAACGTTGCCAATACGCCATTATACAATAGCTGTAAGTTAAAAGCACGTTCAGCGGCCAGCTGGACCACGTCAAATACGTTGATATGTGTCGAATTTAAGTTCTTGATAAGTTATGCATAAGTTATACACAAGTTAATCATAGTTTTTGGATAATCTAGACACCACAACTTATGATTAACGTACACTTAATCAATGATCAAATAACTTACCTGTAACTTATGGCTCATGTATGAGCATACGCTGGCATACATTTGGAATTTTTGAGCATACTCAAAACTTCTCGACATACTTGCTGTATGTCAACATGTGCCAGCGTGCTTTATCGTGCTCATAACTTATACAAAACATACCCATAACTTATCCAATGTATTCCAGCGTTTTTGCGAGATTTTTCGTACGTCAGGCATATGCTGGTCTAAATCATGAAGGTGTGACAGGGGCTTCAGCTTGCATGAGCGATGTAAAAAGCAACATTGAAAAATGGGCTTGTGTATCCTCTCGCATGCATTTAATAGCCTAACCCTCAGGAGCAAGTGGGTGGGTCTTTTTTTTTTTTAAATTCACCAAAATCCTCCATTATACCTTTAATTGTTTACAACTTCGGTTTTTGGACATTTTCACACAGGTCTTTGTGGTTGTATTAGAGATGAAAAAAGAATTTAGCTGTCTTTCCTCAAATAGTTGCCTGGCTAAATTTTAAAGGGGTCTA
>NW_015151219.1:351458-397802 GCF_000732505.1 Cyprinodon variegatus
TTCACTAACTAATATATATAGCAGCACAAACACTAAAGTACCATTTGGTCAAGCTTTATCGCTTGACCAAATGGTACTTTAGTGTTTGTGCTGCTTCTATTTTAGTTAGTGAAACATGCAAATGCATCCAGAGATTCAAAGTCCTACATCAAAAGCTTGCAATTTATTTATTTTTTTTCAGAACTGACCTATCAAACAGCAGATGTTTGGATTTAACAGAGTAGAAAGAACACTCAGTTGGAGCTTCAAATGTTAAACAATGCTCGGTTTTAACCATGTGTCCCAGCAGTGATTCAGCTTGAAAAACAGCAAAACTGTGGAGATGGACTTGTATAGTAACCAAATGAATACTTACCTCTACATATGATTTAAATAGAACTATATTAAATAATAATTCAAATGAAATTTAAATACTTAAGTGTGACCATAACAGAAAAAAATGTTGATTCCTTTCGATTCGAGTGAAAAAATAATTGGTTACATTTTTTTTTTTTTTTTTTTTTTTTTTTTTTTTTTTTTGGACATATATATAGTCATTCTTTGAGATATTTCTATTAACAAATTTATAATAGAACAAAATCAGAAGCTTTGGTGAGCACATTGTAACATGTCTTGTTTGTTTTATTGTTTATCCGCTTCTCTTTAGTAGAAAAGAGAGCTGTATTTTAACAAGGCAAAGCATGTCTCGGTGCAGTGAACCCAAACAAGATTAATTCAGTATAATTTCTAATTAATCTAATGTGTTAGTATAAAAAGGAAATAATCCCATTTATTCAATGACTGCTGAATCTCTGTTTTAGATTACGATGTCTGGTGAAGCAACTGGAGAGAGGAGAGGCTTCACTTGCTGACCTCAAGAAAAACCTGGAGTATGCAGCATCGGTGCTTGAATCGGTTTACATTGAGGAGACAAGGTAAGATCAACATCCATACTCTATAACAAACAAAAATAGAGCCCTCATGGTTGACAGACCCTGCAAAACTAAAGATTGATAATAAACAATTTGCTTTGAACAATATTAGAATATCATAGAAGAAAGTGATATTTTCTGACTTGTTTCAGAAAGCATAACTCATAAGTTGTATAAATCAATTAATTATAGAATGCAGTATTTTTTTAACTTTCTTTGTTTTTATTGAATGTTTATAGCTTTCAGATAAAGCTAATATTTATTAGAATAAGATTTATTGGAAATATAGTTTATTATGTATAATTTTATTATATATACCTTATGTATTTTCATTATTATAATATTTTTGATGTACCTGTATTGTGACCAAAAATTATATTCTTTAAATTTTATTGTAATGTCTTTAAAAGAAATGTAGGCTTTGGATAGATCAAATGCCCTGCCTTTGCTCCTATACTAGTTTCAAGAAGATATTTACCAGTTGGACTAATTTCTTTAACAACTCTAGAGTTTGTATGACATAAAACACAATCTAGTCTCAATAGAAATACTTTAGAATATAATTTTTTTAAATAAATTGATAACTTGATAAATATGGACATTGGAAATTTTAATTATTCCTTACTGGTAGTTACATAAAAAATGTTTTCTTCGGTTGATTTTGATAATTATTGGTTAATGCTGATAGAAAACCCATAATTCACGTTCTCTGATTATTTGAATAAATAGAGCATAAAAAAGGAACAGAAATCAATGCTGAGTAAATGGTCTGACTACACTTGCATTGTGCTTTTATCAAGTTCAAGGACTCCAAAGCACTTTATACAACAATCATTCCTTCACCAATTCAAAAACACAGAGACAAACAAATGATGGTAGGCTGTATTATAGCTACAGCTGCTCTGGGACAGAATCAGCGAAGCAGAGCTGCTATAAAATCAGCACCACCGGGCCCTCTGATCTAAGATGCTTCTGGGTTGAACAGATCAGTTACAGGACTGATAATAATGTTGAAATACTGTGCAGTATACGAGCCGTATACTTTGCTCGTTTTGCCGAATCACTGATCATCCTGTTGTCATGCTGAAATTTACAGCCTTCAGTTTATCTCCATTCTTAGGTCTGGAATTTCACATATTTCTCTTGATAAAAAAAACTCCAGAGATTGTATTCTGGATTTAAGCCAAGTAAAATGACCTGATAAATAAGAATGTAAATCACATACGGTTATACCATTGTCTTTAAAGCAAGTAATGATAATTTACTTTGGCTGTGTCCAAACGTCCACCCTAACCCCGAAATCCTTCAATCTCTTTATAGAGCGAGGACTATATAGTGGACATTATAGTGAACTCATTTAACTGACCCTTCGGACAGATGACTACTGCTTTTTGGTCACTGTTGGTCATGTGACTCCACCTCCCCGCGCAGTGCTTGCATCATCTTTATTATTAGTTGCCACTATTGAGTAGCGATAGCCGTAGATGACAGATATAGTAGACAGCGGGTTGCTGCGACAGCAAATCCCATGATATATCCCAGAATGCTTTCTCCTTGCAAAGCATTCTGGGCTATATCTGCTCGTCTAGTGACTGTCAAGACCTGATCTGTCCCAGAAGCACGATCCGTTCTACACATGCGCCATCAGCTCATTTGATATACATCCGGGTCGTCCTCAATTTTATTTTGTTAAAAATACCTAAATGATGTTTTCCCTCCCCAAAAATATTGTAAGCATACTAAAATATAATGTGTTAAAGGCTAATCATGTTATTCCTGACATAAAAAGATGCCTTAAAATCCTTTCTGTTTTATCACTCGTCTCTTCCCGAACTGCACCGGAAATGGGATCCTACGCTACTCCCAGTTGCTAACTTTTTTGGCTTTGGATTTAAACATAATTCTAGTCTTTTTAAGTTTTATGTTTTTGTTTGTTTTAACCTTATGCTATATAGTGCGTAATCTAAAGAAAGAAACAACAAAAATGCAGATAAACATGTTTTAACCATATTTTGCTGGATTGCATGTCTGATGATGACGTCAGAGAAGCAGTTTAACGAAGAAAATGTAAAAAGCATAAAAATTGTATCACAAAAGTCATAAAACATTATTTTACAGATGTGTATTACTATTCTTTGGTGAGTTAAGGATAGAAAGAAGCAGTCTTAGTACCGTAATTACATTATTTATGGACACCAGGATGTAAATCTGTTTGCGCACGTGCAGAACGGATCGTGCTTCTGGGACGGATCGGGTAGAGACAGTGACCATGGGTGATCACTACTTTTCAAGGTGCATTGTGGGAAATTTTGAGTCCAATACTTTTTTATCCACTAGACGTTGTGACACACATTTTTTAATATTTTTTATTAATTTTTTTTAATTTTATTTATTTATTTATTCTAATTTTTTTTAATCAGAGTTATGAGCTCTAACACTCATTTAAAATGGCTTAACCACTATATAGTGCCCTATATAGTGATTAGGGCAGATATTCAGACCCAACCTTTGTGTGGCAAGTCCTCCTGGAATAAGAATCCACCATCTTTAAAAAGATCAAAGCTGGAAGGATGCATGACTTGCATCCTTTGACAGAGATCTGTTCTGATATTTGACTTGATAATACATTAGACTAACACCTGCAGATGACGTTAGTCTTTAAATAATCACTGACTCTGAACACTTGTTGGATCTCAAGCAATTGGGAATCTGTGCCTCTTTATTACAAGGCTCCAAGTTAATTAAAAAGTTTGCTAATCTTTTTTTAAAAGAATAGGCCGACTGCCCTTTCTTTTTTACTCCTTGTCCAGGAAAGACTTTTCTGATGATGACTCAGGTTCAGGAGTGTCTTAGCATGAGGAATATGACTGTTGTTGGCTATGTCCTGGATTCCTCTTGAAGCCACAGTCTGTCGCCTTGTAACTTGCCCCCAAACCCTTTAATAAGCTTTTCTTTGCAATCCTCTTAAGGTTGCTGTGATCCCTGTTGCTATTGCACCCTTTTTACCACCTCTGTCCCAGTAGACTTGACTTTTCATTGATATGAAATAATACAGCCTCCTGTATTCTGCTTCTTCTTCTCAGCCTGCTTCTTATGAAGAGCTTTTGTTGCAAACTATAAATACGAATGGTGTCAGTCTTTTTAATAAATGCATAGGCCTTGACGTACCTTTTAAAAATAATTGAAATTTTATTATTTTACTTATTATTATCTTATGAAATTGAATTTTGGGGGGTTTAGTTTACTCTTTGCACAATGAATCAGTTGCATATTACCTTTAGAAATGGTCACAAGAAATAGATTCAACTTTTCAAGGATATTCTAATTTATGGGATGTATCCTGAGGTAAATACATATAAAACAAACAAAATAAAAAAAACGCCCTAAATTTTGGGTCATTTGAGCTGAAATGATACCCTGCACTAAATTCAAAGCTTCCTGTAGTAAAATGTCTCAAAAGAGATTCTAAACCTAATCCTTCTTTAAAAAGAAGGTCTACGGTGTCTTACTCTCAGGTGAAATTTTGTTAAATGACAATTTCCAAAAGTTATCTTCAGTCTTTTGGGTTTTAAATGACTAAATCATACAAGATTTTCCAGACCTTTTTAGAAATGAAATTATTTAAAGTTTTATTAGCAACACAAAATAAATAGAATATGAAAACAAAAATGACTCATTATAATAAACTGTGTAACTGTGGACTGTCTAAAACAAGCAAATACATTGTTGTTTAACCTGCATAGCAATAAGTATTTAGTCAGAGCTGTGAGGATGTATGTGTATGTCTATGTTATAGTAACTGTATGTCGTTAAAGTTTTTTTTTTTTCATTTTTTCTTTCAATTCTTGCATCATCGAAATGTCTGCATGGCTTACATTGGCAGATGGTATGTACTTTTAACAAGACCTTGCATTTGAATGACTGACAGCTAAACAAAATTGGCTGCATGTTTGAAAGTCTTTTTGAGGTACAATTGAAGTAGGAATAAACTTGGTCTATGAATTTCAATATTTGAGCGGCATTTTAGAATATAAGCTATGAGTAGGCTTTGGGAATTACGTAAACTCCTTATCGTCTAGATTCAAACAGATTAGGGTCAACGGGGCTCTGACTCCAGTCCAAGAGAAAGGATGATGAACTATCAAGTGCAGAATTCATGCAGCGCCATCATAATCAGAATGATGTGAATGTCTTTTGAACAAGAACAGCCCTTAGCCTTTGATCCTTTTCACATGTTAGTGAGGCTATGGAGAAGCTATGTCACCCAATAGGATTTGTTTTGAGCATTGGTGGGTTTCTATGATGTTATGACTTTATATAACAGGTGATATATTTGATTGACAGGTCTAGGATTTATGTTTAATCCGCAGTGTATCTCTCACTTCCCTGTGTCTCCTTCTAATTTTTTATCTTTTTTTTTTGTCTTTCACTTTCATCTCTTGTTCCAGGCGACTGGTGGACACAGAAGATGAGCTCAGTGACATCCAGTCAGAGTCTGTGCCTTCAGAGGTGCGAGACTGGCTGGCCTCCACCTTTACCAGGCAGATGGGCCTGATGCTGCGGCGAAATGAAGAAAAACCTCGTTTTCGTAGCATTGTCCATGCTGTTCAGGCTGGAATCTTTGTTGAGAGGTAAAGTTAACATGATGTGCTAAATTATTCTCACCACCACTATCAAACATGCAGTGCAGATAATAAATAATTTACAAGGGCAGTCACATAGATTTGTAAATCTATCCTCTATGAGCCCAAACAAGAGGTGCCTGCAGGGACTTAAAGAAATTCTATCAACATTTGTAAATTGGCTCTGGTTAAAGCATGAATAAAAGCATGATTCATCCATATTTTGACTATAGTTAGAATTTAAATGAAAGAAAACACATTTATTTTTAGCAATGTTAATGTTCTACCGGTCAAACCCTTTGTGTTTTAACATTAATATGAATTTACAAGTTTGTGTTTAAAATACAAACAATATATTAGCAAAACTTTTTGAGAGAGATGTTATAAAGAAAGGTTTATGGTCAGCAGATAAGTCATAAAATGCAATAAATGTAACAGTGGAGCAGGAGTTTGTTGTCAGGCTGGCAAAAAAGCTACAACAATGTTAAAATATCATTAGAGTTTAAAATGCTTGCCAAAAATTTAAACATTTTGCAACATAACACTGAAACTACACATGATTAGGCACAGACCCAACAGAAAATCCCAAAGTAAATATCAGTACCCTGATTACTGGATATAAGCCAAGTGGATTGATGATGAAAAACAGTGATCTAGGACTTGACCCAATAGTGCAAAGTTAAAACAGAGGTATATAAATTATACTTACCCCATGGTTATTAAAATTAAATTGAATCAACCTGCTCTGAAGCCTTGATTGGGTTTTATTTTTTTTATTTATTTATTACACATAATCTGGACACAGTACTGTATGTCCAATTAGAAATTATTTTTCAAGGAGTAACCTTTGAAGACATCCAGGCCATCTACACTTGAATTCATGAACATTATGAAATTTCTTGAGTATAAACAATATTTTCTTGTTTGTGCCACCCTCAATAGAAGTAAAATAATAAATATAATATAATGAATGTATTAAAAATATTTTCTTGGAGAGCATACCCTTTATGAAGAAATTGAAAGAACCAAGAAAACAAAAATGAAATAGTTTTGGCGGCTTCTTGATACAAAACTCCCTTTATGATGAATTCTTTCTTTTTCTTCCAAATTGATTGCTACAAGACTCAAAAGATCGTAGTCCTTAAATGTAGTTCTAAGTTCTTATTCCTGGCTTCTGTTCCTTCATCTTTCATGAAATCAGCGGTAAACACACTATTGTGGGTAGGAAAGAAACTCTTGACTGCTGTGCAGATTATGGACAGCCTGGAAATCATTATGTTAAAGGAAAAACATTGATGGTTCTTATTAAATTGGAACTGAAATGTTATGAATAAGAACTACAAAAATACAAGTTTTACAAATGTTGTAAAAAGCTGAGGCTATCCATTATGCAACCCATAACATAAATGCATACAGTACAAGGTGTGTATATTTGCACATATTACACAGTGCCGGTAAAGCAATGATGTCACTTTAAATACAGTAGAACTAGTGCATACTCTCTTCTCTCTGAAGATTTCCATGAGGTGCGCTGTGCCCTTATGTTCCTGAAAGGATTATAGCATTCCTTATAGCTTCTTTGCCTTTACTTGAACATGCTCACAAACCGTAAATACCAGATTCAATTTTGGAATTTGAGTGAAAGTAAATATATGCAATATTGAAATTGTGTTTAAATTAAGGTTAACATGAACATCTTGTATATTGCAGTAGGAATCATGATTCTTGATAATATGCTGCCCCCTTTAACTTTAAAAATGGTTGTTTTGAAGATGTGTGCAGCTTTTGCACAGTGCTGCATCACCTGAGCCAGTGATACATTATTATAGCCTTGGCAAGCCTTGCTGAGCGCAGTAAGTCAGCCAGCTGTCTCTCCAAAGCTGTGCTTTATCGCACAGTAACATACAGCAAGCTCTTTCTATATCATTAGGCTAAAACTATGTAAGGAATATCCAGTTAAATTACCTTTTCAGGAGGCATTCTACAGATAGGGCAAATACTGGGAAAAGTGAGAATAAGTGTGACGAAGTGGAGCTGGGGGCTGCAGTCCAAGTTGTCAGCGTTTGAAAATTTAAATAACATGTACCCCTTTCCTAAATAGAAATGTAATTCCATGTCTCCGCATCTGTTAGTCACTAATAAATGTTTGGTTTTTAAAACAACACAGTTTTGCAGCTTTAATGTTGTAAACAATTTTATGGAAAATTACCCACATTATTTAATTTTTTTATCAGCGTAAACATAACTTTAGTACTTTCAACCGGTATCTTTCAAGTAGAATAGCCTGAAGCAAACCGATTATTTACTCTTGAATTTATCACTCTTTCAGTCTAAGTTGTGTTTTACGTTGACAGCTTAGTCTAGGGAAACATCCCAAGCTGTAGTTTAGGGGCATGGTGTTTTCTTAAGATATTTGCACTCTGCAAGGCACTGCATTTGATGTCTTTATCTCATCCAAACAGGATGTACCGACGCACCTCAAATATGGTGGGGCTCAGCTACCCTGCATCTGTCATATCTGTGCTTAAGGTATTAACATGTGCATACACACAAATGCAAAAGCAAACAAAAAGACATACAATATAAACCTTTAGCACAATTTCCTTTGAATTTACCATTACTTTGAGGTGTGTGCATTTTAATGGTTTTCATAAACATTTAAACTCTTTGAATCTTCCCAAATTCTCATCTTGCAACTAGAAACCTTAATCTATTTATTGGGATTTATTTTAAAATATCAACACGGTTGGTGGATTAGTGAGAAATGGAAAAAGTGGTATGTGGCTTTCACATTATGCTTTGTGGACAGTCAGATTTATGTTCAGCCCTACCTAGGCAGTTTTTAAATTATTATTTTTGTTCTACAATTGCATTTGCATGTATTCTGGCCTATGTCATGCTTCAATCTAATTTCAGCTTTAGCCTTGTTTGTATCTTTGGGGTCATCATCCAACTTTAAAGTGAACCTCCCCTACCATCTTTTTTAGACTCCCAACAGATTTTCTCATAGGGTTGCCCTCAAGTTAGCTCCATCTTTGTACTGTATCAGCCTTGAAGGAAACCATTCCACAGCATTATGCTTCAACCGCATGCTTTAGACTGTTCCTAAAACTTTATATATGCCCTGTCATGATGCTACATGTTCACTAATATTGGCTAACCAAATTTCTTAAGCCTTTAATGGAAAATTTGTTTCTACTAAGAACAAAATTAACACCCTTGTTATCTGTTTAAAATTTCCAGTACATGGCCTCTGAAGCCAGTTTGTATTTAGGGGGATCATAATCAAAGTGCGCCAGATGTTGAGTATTGTTACATGAATTGTATACATGTATACATTTTTGCTATTTTTTCTTAAACGTACAGAAATATTTCATTTTTCTTCAACTTCACAAATATGCACAACTTTGTATTTGCCTATAACAAAAAAAATTATACTTTTAAAAACTACTGTATATTGTTTGAGAATTGAGTGTAATTCTTTGAATTTTCCTTCTCTTCTATACAGCATGTTGACAAATGGTCTTTTGATGTCTTTGCTTTAAATGAGGCCAGCGGGGATCACGCTCTTAAATTCATATTCTATGAGTTGCTCACAAGATACGATCTCATAAGCCGTTTCAAGGTAAAATCCCCAAAATGTCACACTCTGCATCACAGGTCATTGATACTTTTGCTACATTAAAAAGAGGTTGAAGAAGCCTGCTTCTGTTCTTAGAAGAACCTCCCCAAACTCATGAATGCAGTCATATGATTACACTCCATTATATTGTTTTAGTTTAGTTTGGCATTGATCAATTTATTCTAGGGTCTAGACGTAACGCACCTCCCCTAATGGCTGTGGGCTATATTTTCCACAGCTGAGGACAAGGCATTGCTAATGATAGCATTTGGTAGTGAATTACGTAGACAAAGCAGAATGAATATGCAATCAGATTTTTCTGTAGACTAGGTAAGTCTGATGGATTATATAACATCAGTTTTCAACACTGCATTTTAGTCACAGGTCACATCACTGACTGCTCTAAGTGTTTTTAACTCACAGCTTGTGGGGTTTTTTTTACATTTCAGATTCCAATCTCTGCTGTGGTGTCATTCGTGGAAGCCCTGGAAGTCGGATACAGCAAACATAAAAATCCTTACCACAACCTTATCCATGCTGCTGATGTAACCCAGACTGTACATTACCTTCTTCTTAAGACTGGCATGGTGGTGAGTATGAAACACATGGGCTAGATTAAATACTTTGTCATAGCTCTCAGCATCTAGAGGAAAGAGCTTAGTGCAGGTGGGTTCCAGAAGATGTAGTTTAATGGATTGAAGCTGAATCAATGAAAGGGATTTTATCCCACTGGTATTCAGTGCATCTCTGTAGCTGATGTTTGCAAGCCTGATTGAAGTGTTCTTGACATATAGTTTCTTATTATGGTCATTTTATCCCTGAGCAAACCATGAACATATTTTATTGAAAAACAACTCTCCCAGTACACTTTGAATCCACTTTGATAGTTAGCGGGTAGCAGTAAAATATAAAATTATCAGAAGATAGAATAATTTAGTCTGAAAAATAAATCTGTTTGTTTTTGCCGTAAAGTATTGCTCACAGTTTATGCTAAACAAATGCGTTGTTGTTTTGTTGTGTGTGTTTTTTTTTTGGTAACACGTCCTGACCTACATTTTTCACCTTCTAAGAGAAGTGACCTTAGGGCACATGTAACACAACATTAATTTCAAAATGAAAAACACAGGCCCGACAAGTCTGTGACTAGCCAAAGAAAAAGCAGTCTTATTATTTATTCACCTTAATAAAAAGGCAGAGACAGCTGTCAACACTGTGTGTTTCTTTAGGTTGTGCCTTGTGGGGTGAAATAACATTTATTTCCCAACCACCACTGGCTCCTGGGAGAGCAGGAGAGGGCCATCTATCTTCTCAAAACCCCTCCAGACTTCACTAAATCAACAATCAACGGGTCATTCATAAAGCTGGTTTATGAAGACATACAGGGCATTGGATTTGGCATTTTGTCTCTACCTTGTTCTTAATGGCTTTCCCATAACCCACTGTTGATTAGTCTCCGAAATCGACCGGGCTCCCTGAGTTATATCCTCTCACTGTGTGTGAGCACAATCCGATGGTCGCTCATGTTAGAGGAATTGCCCACTCACTGTGGTGCCATTGTTTGGTGTACACTCTTAGTATCCAGCAAAAGCTAAAATATGAAAACACTAATACACACTGAACTTAATTGTTCCTGGGTAGTTTTACCCTTTCAGTATTTTGTACCTTATACCTAGTTTTGTCATAAATGGCACAGATGGACACAGTATTCAAGGTGAGATAGTTAGTAGAAAAGTAGAAGCGTTTATTAAAATAATCAAACTGAAACAGAACAGAACAAAATTGTGGAACCGTGGAGACCCATCACTGGCACTGTGGATGTGGGGAAGTATAAGAAAAATAACATGAAAATGACCGGAAACAGATAATTTCCAATGCACAAATATAAAACTATCATTAAAAGTCAGGGTATGGCTCTCCAATATGTTATTAGACTATTTCCCACTTAGTTTCCATAAGGTAGATGCCAACTGTTTTAGTGTAATACAGCAATTCCCAAAAAGCCAAACAAAGGTGTCAAAAGAATGGAAAAGTTCACTTTGAAATCTGTAAGGAAAAACTTCACAAATATAATTTACAACTAAATGTCAAGGCTCAGAACACAGGCCCAATATTCAAGGCAAGACAGACAGTAGGATTAATCAAAAAGTGTTTATTTAAAAAGAATGGATTTGCAAGGGCAGCTAGGACATTTAGGGCAGGAAACTCTGCAGGAGGAAAACACAGGTTAGTGACCACATTAATCTAAAGGAGGTGTGCAATGACTTTCCAAAGTTATTTACTGAGAAAATACAAGATATTAGAAAAACAGTCTGTATATCAAAATCAACTCCAATACCAATACTGTCTTCAGTTAGAATAAGCTCTGTTAAAATACCCCAATTCTGCCAACCAAAATGAAAACGTTTAGAAGAAACTGTATAGCAGCTAAGCTCCTCTTCCTGCTGTTTTGATGTGGTAATATGATTTTATTAAGATAGTTTTACTTCTTTTGGATCGATTCAAATCATAAACACATTCGTTATGCTGGCTTTTTTCTCCCGGGCCTTAAAAACAGCAAATATCAAACTACTGAACTAACTACAGAACTAGAGGCCCATCTCAAACCTCCCCCTTCATCAGTAAAATTATTGAAAAAATAGCGTTTCAACAGTTAAATGCCTTCTTAAAAATGACCAGCTACTTTGATGTCTTCCAGTCAGGTTTCCAGTCCAACCACAGAACTATGGCTGCCCTGATTAAGGTGTAAATTCAGACTCTGGAATAACCACTGTGCTCTAATGGATCTCAGTACAGCATTTGATACTGTTAATGACTTGAATTTCTTAGAGCATCTGGAAACATGGGTTGGCCTTTCTGGTGACACACTGGACTGGTTTAAACCCTACCTGAAGGATGGGGACTTTAATGTGTCAGTTGGGAACTTTAAATCAGTGATCAGAAAAGTCACATGCGGGATTCTCCAAGGTTCTTCTGCCAAGCAAGCCTAAGTTCTCAGATGTGCCACAAAGCAAGAGGCTGATTAGTTCTAGGCGGTCATGCTGCATGCTGCAGTAAAAAGGCTCAGCTTCCCAACATTGATTGTGCTTAATCTTACAACAATATTTATCCAAATTAATGTAAGATCTCTTCCTCACTTCAGGCCATAGCTGAAAACCCACCTACTTAGGGTTGCTTACTCTACACTAGTTAGAAATTCTTGGTAGTAGATATTTGGTTCAATGTTTTATTCTTTTTAATTGCGTTTTTTTCTGTTTGTTTATTTTGGAATGTTATGTACATTTTATGACTTTGTTAAGTACCACATTTATCCATAGGGTGATATTGAAAGGTGCCTATAAATAAAATGTACTCTAACATTAAACGGTGACCTAACTACTGTATCCTAACTACCTAAGGGATGGACCCCTTCCTCGGGTTAAATATGCCACAAACTCAATGCTAATTCTGAAATTTTGAATTGAAAAAGCTTCCTGGATGGGAAGCGAAACATATTCAAACTTGGTAACAAAGTCCAGTTGATTGTTTTTTAACTTTTTTTGGAATATCCTAACTACTAATGAACAAATTGAAATTGCTCTTTCACCTATTTGATATTTATACAGTTAAAGATTTTGGCATGCAATTAAAAAACTATCGTCTTGGGTTTGTTCTCCAATTGATGGAGAATTAGCACTTTTATCCTTATCACTGCCTCAACTAATTTTTGGGCAGCATGTTATGTATATACACTTGTCTGGCAGGTTAAGCTTTTTGCGCCATAACCAGACAATCATCCCATTCTCTTCTGTTTCTGTCAGCCAAACACATCTCCATTTATTCTTAACACCACTGTGAATGGCTGAAATATCTGACCTTTATCAAAGAAAAAGTGTATCTATGAAAAATTTGCCTGAGCAGGCATATTACTTATTCAGTTTAAAAAGAGAACTTAATAAACACAAGGACATCCCTGTTTGGTCGGTTGCATCTACAGCTAAGTTACTGAAGGCAAGTGTGTTAACACTAATGAAAATGGCAAGTGTTCAATTACATAGTCACAAAATAATCTAACAGCAATGATAGACCCGATTTCCAAGGGAGGTGCTCTCAAATGTTGTAGATCCATTGCACATTCTTGCTTGCTAGTTTGCATATATGTAAACGTTTGACCAACACTTCCACACATCAAAACTAAAATGATAGAACATAGTCAAACGCGATGACAGGTGTGTGCCTTACAAACATTTTGGCTAATGTTATGGCCAAATTTGATGAGTTGAGAGCAGCTTCATTTTACTACCTTGAATAAAAAGTCTAATAACATCTATCTATTCTTTTCTATTTCTTTAAACTGATATGACGCTGAATGTTTGGTGCAACTCTAACTGCTCTGTCTACTTTCAATTTATTGGAGCTAAAACTTATCATTGGTGACTATGCTTTGTATTAGGGCTGTAACCATTCCTCAAATGATTTGAGGACCTTGATTACTTAAATTAATCAAGGCAAATGATCTCCTTCAAGGGTTAATTTAATATTACACTTACTATGTTCCAGGTGGGTTGTTCCGGCTAATGATAGCCTGCCCTGCTGATACATGGTTGCCAAGCGCAGTTGTCAACAATGGAGGAAAACAACCAAGAGTTAAAAGAGGCACAGAGAAGGAGATTGAGTTTTAAAGGTGTAGGGTGACTTTAAACTTAACCAAAAAGAAACCTGTGCAGTGAGACGGCTGGCATTGTCTGAGCATCAGCCACAGCAGCTCTGCCCTTAGCGCTGATTAATTCTCACTCTCTACTCAGACTCCACTTTTGCTTTTGGCAGTTTACTTTGACAGTTTTTTATTTATTTTTTTTATTTTCCCCGGCTTTTATTGCCATTACACTCGCACAAGTACAGAATAACAAAATTCACTCTCTGCCTTTAACCCATCTTCTATGGGGAGCAGTGTACTGCCATTATGCTAAGCACGGGGGGGAAGTGTGGGTATATGGTCTTTGCTCAGGGACCCAGAGTGGCAGTCTGTGGGAATGGGGGTTCAACTCACAACCTTTGGATTTCCAAGCGCAATGCCCTAACCACGAGGTCACCCCTCCCTACATTATCTTGAAGAGTGTTGTTTTATTTGAATAGAACTATGCTCTTTAAAGTAAAAACAGAACTCCAGAACACAATATGCAAATGAAACAATTTTCAATAGAGTAATCTACTGCCAAAATAATACTTTTTTACATTAACTGGATTTTGTTTGATAATTTTCATTAAACTACATTCACATGACTATACTGTATGAACATATGCAACAAAGTCGATATAGAATAATTGCATACAGTCTGTCTATTATGATAGTTTTGTACTAAAAACTTTATATGGCCTCCTTGGAAGGCATAATCTAATGTCCTGGCCGTGACTACATATTGTGGGAAATCTATGTCAGATAAATACCTAACTAAATTAGGTATTTATCAATTCTGATTAAATTGTCATAATTATTTATGTTTTAATTTCTTTTGATGTTTGCATGAGTCAAAAACTTCACTTAATGTCTGAGCCTGACCTATATGAAATGGTGAATTGTGTGACGCTTTGATAGCATTAATTCAGAAAAGAATAAAAAAAGCATAATCTTTTTACCTATATTTTTGGGAAAACCAGAGTGACAGTGAGTGAAAGAACATTGGAAAGATGCAGAATAAGAGACTGTTTCTGAATAGACCATATCTTATCTAGAGTTCTCTATTTTCGCTTCTCCAACCATTTTGCTATCTCCTTCTCTCCATTTTTCCTTTCATTCTTGATGCTAATGTATTCCTCATGCCAAATTCTTCTCTGAGTCTTTTATATCATATTCCTCTGTAATCCATTTATGGGCTAATGTGCTGTTCCCTGCATTCCCCATCACTGACTTCCCATTTCTCTTGTCTAATCTCTGTCCATTCTTTCCTTTTTCGTTTCCTTCCTTGCTTGTCACTAGCATCAACTTTTCCATTTTGGTGACTTCACTTTCTTCTCCTCCCCTCCTCCAGCATTGGTTGACTGAATTGGAGATCTTCGCCATGATATTTGCAGCTGCTGTGCACGACTACGAGCACACAGGGACCACAAACAACTTTCATATCCAGACAAGGTAATGGATGATAAAATCAAAAATGCATGGCGCTGACTCACCCAATCAATGATTTCATTTACAGCAAGGGGGCTTTACATTCACACTGTGATCGCCCGCAGTGTAATAATAACTGGATGGATGTTGGTGAACTCAAAACTTTAGGCTTTTAAAAAACGTCACATTTTACTCAACCTCAAAATTTCAGGTTTAAAGCTGAAAGGAACATTAAGTCACACTGTGTTATGTCAAAGTATTGTATTACAACCATACAACACTTAACAGATTTTATTCAAACTAGCTTCCAGAATTTAAAGTTTTTATATCCTTAAACAATATTACCTGCTAAATAATAGTTAAATAATAATAAAATTTGTATTTCAGTGTGGGCAAGGGAAATGAGAAAATAATTAACTGCAGAGAAAGAAAAGGAAAATAATTAACATAAACTTCAAATTTAGAAGTTTTCTGTTTCTCAAGCAGCATTTTTATAATTTGTCTTAAAAAAAAGAATACAGATCTTTTCAACAGGCACATAAAGTTTTATTAAGTTAGTTCTAGTGATAAATTATGCTCTTTGTTGAGCAAAATAAAAATGTATAATCATGACTGATTTTTCATATTTTGTCCTAAAGTTTCTGCAACCTGTACAGACCACCCTAGTGAGATGTTTTACTTGTTCTTAATCTGGAAGGTCAGACACAGCTATCCTGTACAATGATCGCTCAGTGTTGGAGAGTCACCACGTCAGCGCAGCCTACCGTCTACTGCAAGACGACGATGAGATGAACATCCTTTACAACCTCTCTAAGGATGACTGGAGGTCCGTGGCACATGTAGTTGAAAGGCATGAATGACTGTAAAGGATATGAAAGATTCAATTGATAAAACTTGCAGTTTAATCAATTGCAGAGATTAATATGATATTATATACCAATTCAAGGCCTCAACACAACCTTATTTTATTTAGATTAATTATTGACATCAGGGTTGTTAGATAATCCTCAAGGTTTGACAAAATTTATGAAGTTTTTTTAATCATGAAACACTACAGAAGAAAGATCTAATCAAATCCTAGTAAACTAAGTTAAAGAGGCTATTATACTTATTTATACTTATTTTTCTCTTATTTTTACTGCAGCTTCTTTTTGGAATATTTATGCTTTTACAACTTTCAAGTTTCTAGTTATTTAAGATGCTTGTAGCTAATTTGTTTTTTGTTTTTTCTCTCCAATGTCTTTACCCAGAGAGCTACGGGCTCTGGTGATTGAAATGGTCCTGGCCACAGACATGTCCTGTCATTTCCAGCAGGTCAAAGCCATGAAGAACTATCTACAGCAACCCGAAGGGTCAGTTTGACGTATCGGTATTCTTTATTAAATCTGTTAGAATTCTCTGGGAATTCCTTACTAGTCATTAGACAGTATAAGATCCTCACAGTAATGAGAACTTTGAGTTAAAATTACCCTTTGTCTCAGCATAATCACTTATCTTATTTCCACCAAGATATTTGATTGTAGTTTTTTGAGAAGAAAATAAGAAATTACTGAAATAACAAAAGCATATTTAACATTTATTTATTTATTTTTTGGCAGAATAAGTAATGATAAACCTCTAAAACTACTAGTTATCAAATGCTTACAATACAATATTATATATTTTTTGTATTTGGCTCCTTATAAAGTGACCCAAATTGAAAAAGTGTATTATAGCCTAACTGACTTTACAAATAAGCATTTAAGTTTAAGTTTCAGTTTTTAATATGTGTACATTTGCGTTCTCGTGCACTCGAGAAATGTCATCATCATCATCATCCTCAGCCCCAGCACTGTTCCAACACACGAGAACAGAACACCAAGAACAGACAAAGTCCTCGGATGTTGTTCTCCCCCTTCCTATTTACCAAGCATGCATCAGAGCACCCTTCTCCGTTCTTAAGATTGACCGCTGTCCCAGCATGCACCGTGGCAGCAGCAGCTTAAAGGGGAGCTCTCACACTGTATGAGGTTAAAAGTAAAGTTGCATCAATGCCATTTTTTGGCCCCAATACCAATACCATACCATACAGATACCATCTTTTTGAAATTTGTGTGTGTGTATATATGAAGAACTGCATACTACTTGGATCTAAAATAATGGCTTTGTCAAGCTCCTGCCTACCTTTGTAAAGCGGGAAAAATACTAATACAAAGTACATCCAACAGAACCTTTTATTGCCTACCGGGAATGGGTTACAATAGTTGAATAAACTTTTGGCTCTTAAAATGGTATTGGTACCCTATTTGTTGGTACTCGCCGATACGAAAAAGTGAACTTTTAAACACCGATACCAATACCAGTATTGGGAAGGGCCCCGATAATAAACTAAAATTGTGGTATCATGGCCTCGCCCGATGCTGGCATTGGTATCTAGTTAAAAGTTCACTTTTTTATTGCCGTTGTTCTACAAAAGTAAATTTTAGGATTATATAAAGCGGGAACTTTATACTCTTAAGCTTCACTATATGGCCTATTTACTGATTTAGTGTGTAATTTAAATAACTTTCAGATGTTGAGAATACCGTGTCAAACAGTTGAGCTGCAAGGCTAATGTTAGCCCGTCTGCAGCGCTCCTCTCTCAGCATAGCCTTGTGTGAAGTACCGCTGGATATGATTGCGTTTTTTGTTTTGTTTTATTTGGCAAAATATTCATTTGATCTGTGTTTATCTAACTGTGTTAATCATTATTTACCCACTTAATGAAAAAAGTAAGAATTTATTATTATCAAGAGACTATTAATAATAGGAGGTAAAGTGCAGCTCCAAACGAACTGAGTTTGTAGGGAAGTCACGAGTACGCTTCTGTTCCAACTGTCCTCTATTTATTCTGCATGCTCCTGTTCTCCCCAAGTCCATACTTTCCTGTGTTCTTGTCAAGAATGTACTGAGTACGTGAGCCCGTATTCAGTGGTCTGTACTGAATTGGTCATAATTGTGCAATCTTATTAAAAGTTTCTATCTATAAGAACCAGGTGCCATTAGAACTTCAGCATGTTTTAAAATTATTTTCTTTTTAAACCTGCTGAACTGTTTTATACTGAGATCAGTAATTGTGGTTGACTTTTATAATTCTTAACTTATAATCTGCACAGACAAATGTAAAACAGTAAATGTATGTTTTAAAGCCAAACAAAACAACCTCTGCTATATCCTGTGTACCTTACACCTTTCTACACACTGCAGGTACCGAGAAATTTGTTCAATGATCTTGAGATGGCAAGAACAAGAAACAGTTTGTTTAGCCTCTTAGCATTCATTGTCCACAGCCAAAACTGCTTAGACCACCGGAGGTTTGCTGTACAACGAGAGGAGAGATCTCTCCGCTTTTTCAACCATCTAAATCCCGACTAATCTCAGCACAGTAACCTGCATGCTAATAGTTCTGCTCTTGGACCAAGATCTAAATGAGGTAATTTGCTGTGGCAATGTTTACTGTGGCACAGTTAAAACTGTGACAGGTATCTTATTAGATTAACATTATTTTCATGCAAAATAAAAAGGAAATTTAAAAGCTAATGATCAGCAATGCAAAATGCCCAAAAAATGTACTTAAAAAAACTTTTATCTGATGCTTTTGAGTTGAAACAATTTTTTTTCTGTTTAGTTTTTTGATATTACTTGAATAAAACAGTCAGGGTGAGACATGGTGCTAAATAAAAAAAAAAAAAAAAAGAACCTAATCTAGAAAGTCTGTTTAACTTTTGCTTTCCGTCAACGTTTTAAGATAGTCCTAAGGCTATCTGGGGTGTATGCATCTTCCACTACTTCCTGACAGAACTTCCTTTTTCCACAACATAAGCACAGGGCCTTCAAGAATGCTGCCAGCTGTTGTACAAGCTGATAAATGGAAGCATCTGGAGAATAGAAATAAAAGAGCTATTAGGCAAACTATCATATAACATGATGAGTCATCACTGCTGATGCAGCCACAGCCCTGAATGAGAGTGGGTTTCAGGGAACTTGTGAACCTCCAGGCTACTTTTTTTGAATGGTGTCAATGTCTAAGAAGTGTCGCAATCTGAAAGACACTAATGTGAAGCCATGTTATTTCATCTCTGTGTCTCTCTCTGTCTTGATAGACAGAGAGAGACAGATAGATAATTTTAAATGAATATTCATATAAAGTCATGGGAAAGATTATTTATACAGTACACATTTACTTTGCCACAATTTGTGAAAAATGATATATGTATATTATTTTATTTATAATATGAATATGTAAATGACTGTGCTGGTTTATGAATAGGCTATATCAAAAAAGTGTTGACTGCAGGGTAATCATTCTGGTATAGTCCTTACACATGCACATAAATGCGAGATTGCATTCTGCGGGCAGCAGTGATGCTGAATAGTCTTTAATGTGAAGTAATTCAAACCAGTGTGCTGCAGGCCTGCTTAGAGCGCACTTCAAGACTCAATCTGCCATAAATGGAACACAGCAAAATGGAAGAAAGACACTTTCACCCCTGTTTAACCTTGTACTGTGTGTACATGTCTAGAGTGATTTTGTGTGTCTTTTAGGTCTCCTTTATTGAGTCTGCCTCTTTTTAATATTAGTCTGTGTGTGGTCATTCCTGCATCAGTTTATTAAGCAAGATATTTTTTATATGTTATCAGTAGATATTTATACAACATTTCTGAGGATTTGGGCTGATGCATCTACATTCTATGATCCAAAGCAGAGAAGTGGTTGGCCTAATGGTGGTGGCATGATTGAAAAGGCTTTTTCTTCCCTCTTTTTGGTTCATCCTGTGCTCTGAGTGGCCATTTGAAAACTTACATTAGATGAGAAATGGTATGAAGCATCTACACAATGTTGTAATTTATATCTAACTTTTTTTTGTTGTTGGATAGAATTGTCAAAATATTTGCGGTATGTTTGCTGCTGAATTCTTCTTTACATTATCTTATTTTAGATAACTTTTATGAAGTTCAATTCAGAAATGATTTATTTTTCCCAAGGAAAATTTAATTTTTTTTGTTTTGCTCTTTTTCCAATACTCTTTTTATGATAATAATGGTAGGAAGGAAGAATCTTCTATAGTGGTGTCTTGTGCCATATTTTGAGAAGCCTTTGTTTTAAGCCACTCTTTTGTTGTTTAACAGTAAAGAGGATGAAAATGGTTGTCAGTAGTACTCCCCTTTTTTTACCCCCTCTTTGTCAAATCATCCTCAGATATTCTATAGGAATTCCCAGAACAAAGTCTGCCTTCTTTATCAGCTTGTTGAGCTTCTTTAAGTCATGTGCTCTGATGCCGTTACCCCGGAAATGATGGCAGAAGAGATCATGCTCTCCACAAAAGATATAAAACATATGCAACATTTTACTGCAAACACTGAAGTCATCGTCATCCTTGAGAATTACGGTCTGTTCTGCCCCTTTATGTAAACAGCTTCAAAGTTGCATCTTCGGTCGAGTCAGCTGACCAGGTGAACACTTAGGTAGATATACTTCTCCATCCTGTTGACTTTTTCTCCAATTATTAAAAACAATCCACTGGATTTTTTTCCCCCTGTTTGAAGACATTTTGCTTCCCATCCAGGAAGATTTTTAAATTCGAATATCAGGAATGGCATTGAGTTCGAGGTTTTATACAGCAGCCCAACAAAGCCTTGTTTTTGTTTTGAAAACATGCAAATTGGAACAAATGAAGGGGTCCCATTTGGAATGGGGGTCGTTTGGCTTCTTTTGTTAGCCTGCAATGCCCCATACCCATCTAAGTTTCTGAAAGGTCAGTCGTTAAAGGGGATTTTTGGCCTGACTGAATAGACAAGGTCCACTGCTCTCCTGTACAGTGGGTGGGGCTGCGATGATAATGGGAAGGGATTAACTCAATTGCTGCATTTTAGGTTTTTGAAAGCTGCGACCTGAGTCCACCCCCTCTGTTTAAGGTTGTTTTTTTTCTTTCTTAACATTGATGGCTTCCTTCACGCACCTCTTAAAACACCTATTTTCTTTATCCAAAATATGAACATTTGGGTCCTCAAAAGAATGTCCTTTGTCCATAAAGTGTAGATCTACCGCACAGTCTTGTCCGGAGGAGGTAGCTCTTCTGTGTTGGGCCATGCGTCTATGGAGAGGTTGTTTGTTTTCTCCAATATAAAAATCAGATTATTCCTCACTGCACTGAACTGCATACACCACTCTGCTCATATTTGGTTTGGGGGTTTGCGACTCACTTTCTCTTACTCAAGAGGAGGTTTTATTTTATAGTTGCACGAGTCCTTGATATTTAGATAAAACAAACCAAAAGGTTTATTTTCACTAGAATAGCAGCTGTCAAACTACACATATATGGAAGTGTAGCAGAGAATAAGGTAGTATTAAAACCACTGGTTGTTATCACAGATACAGTTGGCTGTTGTGTCTATAGTTTAGCAACAACCCATCTGATGACATCACACTCAGTGTCAGCAACAGCAGAACGTGGAATGTAAACAGTTCCCAAAACAACATTGGTGAACTTTCTGATTAAATAACATGAGTGAAAACTAACTGCCAAAAGATCAAAATCTGAGCTGCGGAGATAACATTTTAGATTGAAATGTTCTAAATTACACTTGTCCAAAACATTGCCAACCCACCTTCCTTGAGTTTTTCAGCCTTAAACCCTTTAAATCTCTGGTTGCTCATATGGTCAGAAAGCCTGGGACAGAAACATTGGGGTCAGGGATATATTTCTAAAGACATGTTTCAGTAAAACACATATTATTGCATACCTGATATTCTGGCTAAGTCTTTGCTAGGGATTGGAGTTTTTCTAACTTGGTTCCTAAAGATCTAACATTACACATAGTAATTGATGGGGGTAACAGTTTGAATTTTCTCCTTCTCTCTTCTCTTTGCTCCTGCTCTGAATCCATGTCACTTCTTTTTTATGCAACTGGCACTGGGGAACTAGGTGAAGCATTATTTCAGCCTTTTAAATGTCAATGAGCTGCTTCCAGTTGTAAAAAAAAAAAATAATAAAAATAACTTGCTATGGTTGTTACAGCTACACATCATAACAAATGTCCAAAAAAGCAAAGACACTGAAACAAATCCTTTTAGCTACACTGCATCCATCAACAGATGTAAATTAAATCAGAAGTGAAGTTCTTTTAAGACGAATGTCATTATCAAGCTGGCAAAGCTTCTGCAACGTGCAGCCACCTTTTTTTTGTAGTTTGACATAATATATCGCTTTTATCTATAATATATCTCTACCATCTATAATGGAAAGTGTGCCTTTCCCTCACTTTATCACAGTAGCTTTTCCAAATGTATTAAGGGTGATTAATGCTGAAAACTTACGTTTTAGTTTTATGAAACCTAAAAAAAATATACTCAATCTCGACAAGTTGTGGTCTTTATTCCCTGTTTGTATTTTCAAACTGTAATCTGCCTTATTGTGTTGTGTTTGGAATAATTAATAGTTTCTGTATGAGTTTCCTTTCAGCCAATGAATATACAAAAAAAATGCTTCACTGTAAATAGTGACAACTTCTTGCTAGCTTCAGCAAGTATTTTGATTAGATCTTTTCTTTTATTCTTGAGTTGCTTCACATTTTTTACCAAAAGGCTTTAATTTCATCATAACAGAGTGTTTCTCTGGCTTGAATGATATAAAGGCTACACACTGCTTTACTCTGTATACTTGCATATAGTTGTCAAATAAACAGGACTGATTTTTTTTTATGTGTGTGTGTCCTGTTTTACCAATATGGCTCTGAGAATCAATATCCCAGAGCTAGAACATAGCCCAACAGATTTGCTTTCACAAGCAGACCATTATGACTGTTGCCATAAGGTCCTGCTTGGTAATCGTATATTAAATTGAATGACTTGTATATAGAAAACGACTTAGGGAGTCAAATCGTATACAGCGGAGACGGAAAGGGAGGTGAGAAAGAAAGGGGGGACAGGAAAGAGCACATGGAAAAAAAGAGAAAGGAAAAACAAAACAGCAAAAATAGACAACACAGAATATATGAAGTAACTACTAAGAGTCTGCTTTCACACCTGTTTGAGATGAGAGCGATATAAAATAGAGAAAATAAAAGGGAGGAGAGCAGCAGCGCCGACCTCAGCCACACAGGTGAGGGGAAGCATAGGAGAAGGAGAGCAAAGAATTGGGGAACAGGGTTCTTGCAGGGAGCTTGTCAAAGCACCAGAGCAGACCACAACCTTGCCTGCAGACCCCAGACCCCCAGGGGAGGGAGCTGAGGAGTTGCTTTGATTAATCAAGTTGATTATATTGCATAAGACTGCAAGTAACATAACAATGTTACCAATGTGTGAAAAGTAATTAGTCAGATTACTTTGTTACTGAAGCATAACTCTATTACTGACACCGTTATTGTCAAGGCTCGAAACAGACAACCAAGGTATCCAGGCAGACCAGGCAGTGGGATCACTCAGAAAGCGCTTAAGAGAATCGGGTCTGTGATTACAGCTGCTAGGACATCTGAGGCAGGAAACTCTGGAGAAAGGAAACAGGTTAGTGACCTCGTAAATCTAATAGAGGCAGACTATGAATGTGAGTCACTAACCTGGTTTACAAGTTCAGTCCATGCCCAGGGAACAAGTTAGGATCAAGCTGATTGGCTTCCAACAAGATGTGGCGGTGCTGCCCAGATTGTCCCAGATGCTTCTCCCGGAGAACATACAGGAGTCCGAAGCCAGGTCAGGTAAACAAATAAGAACAGGACGAGGTAGACTCAGAGTTCACAGAGTCCCAAGCCATGTTAGGCAAAATTATCAGCATAGGAACTGGCAGGATCAGAGATCCAGGACTCCAAAGACAGTTCAGGCAAACTGTTCTGGTAGGAACAGGCAGGCTCAGGGATTGAGAGGCAGAACAGGTCAGGATCAGAAAATCTGAAACACCAAGGTACTCTAAAAACACTCACCACTGGCTAAAGAGAACAAGATAATTAGGCTCTGATGACTGGATACAAGCACCTTAAGTAGAGGCAGGAGCAGGTGGGTCGGATGAGCAGTGAGAAAATGGGCAGAGTAGACAGGTGAATGGAATGAATAATTAAGCAATAATTAGCCACCTGATTTATAATGATGGATTGAATGTCGGGTTTACACTTCCTATAATCAACAATGAGCTACTTCGACTTTAAGGTGTTCAAAAGGATGTTGTTGGTTGGGCACAAGACAGTTCTTCAACCTCCATCATCACTGTTATATCATCAGCAAACTTCATGATGGCATGCTAAAAAAAATGTTATGGTGGGATGAAAACTGATACGTGTGTGAATGGTGTTAAGGTTGTGTTAGGGGTGTGACTGGGGTCTTACCTAATGGAAAGGGGTTGATAGTGAAGGTTTTGTTTTCTGGGAGGCTCTAATATTTGTATGTTTCCAATGGCAAGAGAAAGTAATTGTTCACATTTGTAAGAGTTTACCTTTTCAAAGAAAATGGTTAAAAATAATTCTCTCTCTCCACGGTTGCACCAGTCAGATCATCATTCACCTACAAGCTAGAGAGGTTCCTTATCCCTGACCAGACATCCCACACACTGTTCTGCTAGAGATTGTTCTCCATCTTTTCACACTCAACAATGCTGCACTATCCGCAAGCTTTCTGACCAAACTCCTTCTTCCACCCTGATGGCTCTTTTCCTTCAGTCTAGCAGCTTTTTCAGATAATAGCAATCCAGGTTTGTTTTTGTGGAACCACCTCATTGCTATGCTGGGGATTGTGCTCTCCACAGTTAATGCAGTTTGTTACTTAGTCATAACAATGATGTCATCACAATGTTAATCACTGAATAAATCCTAGTCAATGGTCACCTTATGGTGTTTTTGATTTTCTTTAGCCTCCATGACCATGAATTCTTTCATTAATTCTTCTCATCACTGGTTGGTGCTGAACAATAGTAGGTGGAGGCAAGAAGTAGATGATCAAGACTGTGACAGTACATCCTCTTGCATAATATGAGAGAAACAACAGGATTTTGACCAACAGCTTGAGCTTTTATGTTTAACACTGATTTTCTCTAATCTATATTCAATTTTATACATTCTCACACAATTCTTATATGTTCTTTTTTCATAAATTCATATTCTTTTTGTTGTGCATACTTGTTCTATAACCTTTGAAGTATGTCATCAGGTTCTTGTTTTTGCCAGTTTTGCTACCCAATAATAAATGTAACTATCTGGCTTACTCAGAGGAACTAGAGGCAGGATGAAAAAATGTAAATCACAAGTGATACGACTGGTGCCGTGGATAACTTCAACCAACAGGCAAGCCGGCACTAACCTGACAACAGCCAGATGCATGTCTCGCTCCACCCAGCTCCACTCACATACATCTGGGAACCCGCTCATTGAAAGTGATTTCCCCAACCGAATTTATGGTCTGTCCAATCAGGACGCAGGGTGGGTGTGTCCTGGAGTGGAGAAGCGACCGTGAGATTCCAACAACAATGGCGGCTCGCATTGAGGAAGCAAGCGTTAGCATTGATGCTGCTATTTCTTCTGTGTTGTCCAATCTATCTGATATTGTTTCATCAAAAGAACATCAGAGAACGGCTTTGAAGGCTTTTGTTGGTGGAAACGATGTTTTCGCCCTTCTCCCGACCGGATTTGGCAAGAGCTTGATCTACCAAATGGCTCCTCCTCTCACAGCGTCACGGGTTAGCTTCGGTGTGAGTGGTTGAAATAGCACGTCAATAAAGATGACAGACAAGTGGCTCATCCAATCATATGCAAGGAGTTTTGATAAGGCCCAGCCTTCAGTAAAGGCAATTCCTATGGCGGGTTCCCAGATGTATGTGAGTGGAGCTAGGCGGAGCAAGACATGCATCTGGCTGTTGTCAGGTTAAGCCGGCACAGGAGCGCAGAGAAACACAGACAGGCCATATTCACACCACTGCACTAGTTAGGGTGTAACGCTGTTTGCTACATGACAGTTTATTACAACACCACTCTGCACATTTTATGACAGCAAGAAGCACAATGTCAAGCAGGTCTTCTACTACTGCTACTACAACAACCAAGACTTCCTATATCAAAGCTGTCAGAGATGTGCATAGAGTGTCAAATGATGTCACATCCATAAGACTGTGCGGAAAATGTTGACCCTGAATTGTAGCAAATTATGCAGCAAACAGCCTATTCAAGGAAGCAGAGAGATACAGTACGTGGGTGGGCTCATTGGTTTTTGTTTTTAAACCTCATTAGCCCTTAGCTTTAAAAAGCAGGACATGTATGTGTATTCTTTGTCAGTTCCTGCCCCTGGTTCCTTTGACAAAACAAAATAGAGTTTTAGATATATAAACATGTGTTGCACTTATTAAGCTTTTGAAGATATTATTAAAAAGCTTAATAAGCTTTTTAATGCTATCTTAAAGGTATAGTTGAGGATGTTCTTTTTCCGGGTGGATGATCAAAATAGGTGGTCCTCCCAATTGTCAATCATTCTGGTGATATGTTTGCATAAGGCCTTCGTACTTGCTTATCCCCATTTTCACTTACTGGTGGTGAGTCTGACATGAGGAAACATTGCACACTTTGGAAAATAAGCTTGTATGAGCAATGCAAACAGCAGCTTTTAAACAGAGCATGCACAAGGAGAAAGGGCCTTGTGCATGCTCTGGCACACATATACTAGGCGTTGCCTCTTGGAGGCAGGTACAGCATTATGCATCTGCTTTTTTTTTTTATTAATTTGGAGAAGGCAGAGCTTTTCAAAATTCACGAATACTGATGCAATCCCTAAAGTTTAATTTTTGTTTTCATTTGCTGGCTTTTATGTTCCACACCATAATTCATTAAACAGTTAAATTATGTGTATTCATTGTGCAACATTTTAAATAGAATGACATACCATTTCCTTTTTTCCTATTTCTATAGCATTGACAAGCCCAAAGCCCTCTCACTACTTCTACACACAGCTGACATCAGCCATCCAGCCAAAGGTTGGGATCTCCACCACAGATGGACCACCTCCTTGCTTGAGGAGTTTTTTAGACAAGTAAGTGATTTCCCCTTGCATTTTTACAGGGAGCTTTGTCAACTTTCAAAAAAAAAAGAAAGACCTGTTGCTAATTCCTATATGGTGTATTTTTTTAAACTGACAAGGTATTAGTTATTTGTTAAAACTAATATGGTTATAAAACTATGTGTGCACTGTCATGTTATACCACATGCTGACTAAATATTAAGCATGGCTTTATGTTTAACCTGGACTATTTTATTCCCAGATGAAATGCAGTTGTGAGACCTATTAAGGCTAAACATCTGTACACTGCTGTTAGAGATACAATTATACTAAGGCCTTGAAAACATTTTTCTCCTTCTGTGTTTAAATATAGTGACTCTTCAAAGCAACCAAGTATCTTAAAATGACAGGGTTCTTTCTTAAAAAGTAATCTGAATTGATTTGTTCTTAAACCTTATCCATCTGAAATTTATTCAGTATGGTACAACTGAAAAACCAAAAATAATAGTTAAAACCATACGTAAAGAAATATGAAAAAAAAAAACTCATTCTAGAAATTGTCTAGGCATTTTATTTTTATTTTATTGTGGTGTGTTTTATTAGTAGTGTGTCAACATCCGACATATGGATTTGACATTAATTGTCATTCACAGGTCTCTTCAGGTGACAAATGCAAAGATATTCTGCAGGATTAGTTCTGTAGATTAAGTTCCTAACTCTGGCTGGTATGCTTTAATTCACAATTCTAATTAAATCTATTTAAGCTTCCTAGTAGACACCAGGTTTGTTTTCATTTTTCAGATTAGTAAAAGAATGGTTGCTATCTTCATCCATCTTGAAAATAACATCCCGTTCATCTTTTTAAAAAGTAGTTGTGATCTAAATTTCACTATTTTAATTACCTGTAGGTGTAACCATTCTTTTCTTACTTACTGTATGGGGTTCCCTGGTATTGTTTGTGTGCCCTGGATAACCCTTTAAACTATAGTCCAAAATTCTAAAAATGTGAAACTGTTCTTTGAGGTGTGGAAGATAGGCCAGAATGCTAGGAGAAAAGGCTTCCATTTAGTGACAAGAATGGCAGTTCTTTGAGTGAACGCGGAGAGGTCCCCACCTACAGCATGGAGAGGAAATCTTTTTCAGGATATTGTTCTTGAGATTTCATTACCATAGGTCAGGGTTGAAATGTTAGCTGACCAATAAATTGAGACCTTTGACATTCGGCTCAGCTCTTTCTTCACCACAACAGATTGTTGCATCGTCCACATTACAAAGGTGGCTGCTGTGACCACCATGACCAATGGAGTGGGAGATTTGTCTGTCTGCAGAAGGTTTCTTAAAACAGGTGTTGTGCTGCATACTGTGTACGACAGTGAAAATTCTCTGAGAAGGTTCAAAGTAATTTGCCTTTGGAGTTAGAAGGGCAGTGGGTTCTTGCGAGTAAGTATACTAAGTGACACAGCACTACTCTTAGTACTACGCAAACTTCATAAATCTAGGGATGATCCATTTCAGTCTAGGGCTTGACGATTAATCGATAAATTATTTTTATCTATTAATGAAATTTTCTGTTCACAAAGAAAACATTTGTGAGAAAAAAAATGTTTTTCACTAATCTGCTCCTCGGGCTTACATAACTCAGTCACATCAGTTGATCACTCTTTGATATTAGACATGTATTTATAACTGATAAACAAGCCAACTCTGTGATAGTACTAGCTGCAAAACATTTATTGTTATATTTCCATTGTTTGTTGTGAATCTTGATTGTTTTTCATCATTTTTCGGAGCTGGAATTTTAGTGTTCTTTAAATTATCATAGCGTCGCAGAGGGGATGAGTGAAGTGAAAGCTAGTTTTTGGATTTTTTTTTTTTTTAATACATATATATATCATGAGCAGTTTTATTATGCAATCTAAGTGAGAAAAAAATGACTAATAAGATTTCGGATGAAAAAAAAATTAGATCAGATTTTTCAGCCATTTTGTGCAGCCCTACTTAAAGTGAAACACAGGCTTAGTCACTTTTTACTGGATTTCTACAATAGAAAAGCAATGGAGCAGTTATAAAAAGTTCTTAATCTCAACCCTTTGCTATAGTGCAAATAAAAGGGTACATGAGAGGGCTGTAATATGTAAAGCCCTTCCAGTTTTAATAACATCATGTGTTTTTGTATTCCCTCTATTATCCTATAGATGCATTTCAGAAGCATGGCACCATGAAGTGTTTTACCTTACCACTGCCATATTTGAGTACCAAATGCTCAGCTTCCCCTCTGACCAGAATGGATCATTTCATTCATATCTCTGTGAGCTTAAACGACATACAGAGAAAATCATTTTTTATTGCATGTGATCCATATGAAGTACCTGCAGACTTTTTTCAAAACCTTTCTTCCACTGACAGGCTTTCAGGTGTTTCCTTTCCTGATACATATATTTTACTGACAATCCATCGTCATTTACTGAAGAAAGTCTAACAGCTTTTAAAATCACAGATGCCTGTCGATATTTCTCAGCTGACTGGTTATTGACTTGAAAATATTGCATTCTAAAAACAAGAGGATATCCGTATGTAATGCAAACTAAGGTAGTCCGTGTTCTGCTGATTTTACAGTATGCTTACTTTATCTAAACAGCTAAACGCATCTTTAGCAAAATATTCAGGTCTTAATATAATTGGCAAATATTTCACAAGGAGTCTAATCAGTGTTATTTAATCATTTAATTTTCTGGGGGGGGGGAATGTGTATAAGACATTAAATCCATTTGGCAACAGCATAAGCTAGTTCTCCCAACTTATTTTCAAACTCACCTTATTCGAAATGTACACTGCAAAGACCACTACTTGTAGCTGGGGTCTAGTTAGCAGTTCTGATTGCTGACAGCCATCTCTGACAACTTTCATTCTCTTTTGGTAAGTGGCAAAAAGAACACCCAAAGGCACAACATTGACACACAGGGGACAAGAGCAGGTACTCAATATGGCTGATTCGAACATTTGACGAGTTAGTCGTGTCAGCTGCAAGACATCTAGTGATCTTTTCTTTGCTATTTGTGTGTAAATAATGTCCATTTTATGGTCCTATTCTGGCTGATACCTTTGCACAAAAGAATTGCTCTGATGTTTATCAATCTCTTTTTAAAACTATGATTCAGCTGAGCTAAAGATGTACATTTCAACATAATTCAACCAAGACAACTAACTATGACTCCTGGTTAATGAAATAGAAGAAAAAATTGTGTATTTCAAAAGGGTTATTTGTTTTCCAAAAAGTTTGTGTAGTAGAATTGCAATGCTGAAAGATTGTGATACAATTTAACACATAAAGCAGTTGTTAACTCGCTGTTAGTAGCTGTATAGTTTTTGAAACAAAATAAAGAAGGTTCTGATTTCAAATATGTTAATACAGCATTGTCCTTAACGATGCCACAGGGTTTCTTAGTCTATGAGATAAGATATACATGGGAAAAAGTCCAATATGATTATGAGAAATGACCATGGGAAGTAGATAACTTTTTGAATCATGGACTACAGCATAACTTTAGAGACATGCTGTAGGTGATAATCAAGATTTTGTTTGATAACAGGTGAAATGAAGCATTATCATGATTTCAATGCCATACATTTGTTCTGTTGTGCTTTCTGTTCTTGTTTGAAAATTTTATGGTATTAATAATTAACTACTATGAATAATACAATTCTTTACAAAATTCCTTTAAAAAATCTTTTATATGTTGGTTTGTTTTCTTAAGCATTAAATCTGAAAAGTCCTTTTATGTAAAACTGGGCTACAAATAACGAATTATGTATTTATAAATGTCATCAAAGACACATAGGTGTAACAGTGACACATTCCTTTCATTATTAATTTTCATTGTTCTCCTTATCATTGCCAATGACATTGTGCCTACTTCTATAAGAAGTCTACTAGGAAGGGAATTGATAGGAAATTGCTTCCTCACACAATATCGCCTCTTGATTGCCTATCTTATCAGTTTGAGATAAACTGGCGGAGAAAATAGAGCAAACGTATGGCCTGAAAAGACTCGGTAAATCAAAGGTTGTGGTGTATTTTTTTAGGAAACCAATCTATAATTCTTTCACTGTTTAAATTGATGTTTTTCTAGGGGGATAAAGAAGCCGAACTAGGGTTGCCGTTCTCTCCACTGTGTGACAGAAAGTCCACATTAGTTGCACAGTCACAGATTGGTGAGTGGCTTTTTCCTCAACTGTTTCTTTTATTACACCACCAAACCTGTTCAAGATTGTCTTTTTCCTTAAGGAGACTCATTTGAAATTAAGAAAGTATAGGACATTAACACTGCAATGGGTTAAAACTTCAATTAGTTGTCAAATAAAAACAACTTATTTTATATACTTATTTATTTTTGTTTCCAAAGAAAAGCTTTGCAAGCTTTTCAATCTGTTGATATTTGTACTGTTAGTGTGAGTAAATTTGCACAAGCATTTTAGTCATAATGACTAGACCCTTAACCCCACACTGCTCCCCGGGCGCCGCACATGTAGGTTAAATGCAAAGACTGAACTTCATTGCTCTGTATTTGTGACAGTGAAAATAAAAAGCTGTTTAACACAGTTAAATCAAGAAGAGAGCAGAATTCTTTCTAGCAATGATTCCACCAGGAAATAGTCATGTAATTGATTACTTATTGAATTGAATTCTTTTCAAATGAACTGAATTGAATTAAGTCAGTCATTAAAAGCAGGGCATTAACAGCAGATCAAAGGATGTACATATTTACTACACCATTCCTTTAATGACGCCTGTGTCTGGATTTGCTTCTGCACATCTGCTTCTTAGCAAACCCTCTATTTATATCACAACAATTTTTGCTCTCATAGCAGCCCTGATCCCCTGTGATGGTATATCAACAGTGTGGAGTTATAATCGGGACTCCCTTTTTTATATCACATAGTCAATGGAGTGTCTTTTCCATGACTGGGATAGCTACAAACAAACCTTCCCCCCACCTCTTGTGTGACCAAACGTCTTACCAGAGTACCTGGTATTTTTTCGTACTCGAATATTCTCAGGAAGAGGGCAAAGAAAAGAGGCTCCAGATTATAACTAGGCGAGTGGCCCAAAATGGCCAACTCCCCTGCTCGGATAGAGCACGCTACAAATGGCTAAAGTTTGGCTCACCTGCAGCCTTGTATTTTAAGCCTTGTATTGTACAGCACTTTGTGACGCTTGTCTGAGAAAGGTGCTATATAAAATAAAAAACCTTACTTACTAACGTAACTATTGACGGATTCAACATAGTAACAGCCTATATTCGTGGGTTTTTCTAGCTTTCTAACCCACATGTACAGTATGTGTGTGCAGCAGACTAACCTGGTTTCTTATTGGCTTTGACTTATTATAGCACACAATTTTTTGGCCATATAAGCCGTATTAAACCTACCTGATAAAATAAAGGTTATCAATGCAGCAACATGTGTTGTAAGTTATTTTGGGTTGCAGATTAATGTTTTATAACCTCTCAATAATTGTCTGGTCCCCACTTCTTTCCTGAAAATAGTTTGCTATGTTTGTCACCAGGTTTCATAGACTTCATTGTGGTGCCCACTTTTACTGTGCTGACTGACATGATGGAGCGTATTGTCACTCCGCTCATCGACGAGGCTTCCCACTCTGGTCTATCCAATTTTAGACGTTCTAGGTAAGTTAACAGAAATATTTTGGACAAAGATGATCTTTGAATGTGTCTTAATAACACATTAACGAAGATGGAGGTAGTTATAACTTAATCTAGATTTATCTACCAGACTAGATTTTAATCACCTGGCAAGGGCCTTCACCTTTCAAACCTATCTGAACAACTGTTCGTAAAATTGCATGACAGAACCATTACAGCTCCTCTGCAACAACAGCATGTCTAATGGAAGTATGGAGAACAACAGATGCCTCCCATGAGTAATCCATTTTTATGCATGGAAATGTCTCCACCTTTCATCTAGCAAAGCCACACACCTTGAAATTGGCACTTTAGAGACGCTAGTCAAGCCCTGCTCATCAACCACGATCATCAGTGAGCCTTCAAGCTGAGCTGGCTTACACATTTGCCCATGGAGAAATAAAAGGAAGTGAATTTCTCTTCACTGGTTTAATTTGTTGGCTCAGTACTTTTTTTCTAGCCTTCGTTTATATGATTTACATGCAAAGCTCTGAGAGGTGACACCTATGTAAGATATAGTTCCCCTAACATTGTGTTTTAATAAAGAAGTTATGCCGAAAAGGATAGTTTAAAAGCACTTTCCGTCTTGAAAAGCCTTATTATTGGATAAAAAAGCAGTTATTTAACCGTCTTGCTACGCATCCATGCCTGCAACAGGGCATCATTCTCAACCTTGCCTTTTTGTTCATCAGCCATAATTGTTATTGGCTCAGTGATGCTCCAGTTGAATTAAACGGAGTGAAAAAATGAGAAATTGCTGCTGTACTTGTCGACATCCAGGTGCTTCTAGCTTTCTTTATGCAGTTTATTAACAATATTTAATTATCCCAAGTTGCTATTAAGACTCATATCTATTGCACCAGTATTCATTTGTTTCCCTACATAGATTGTGTCGTTTTCCACAAAATTAAATTACATTAGCCTACCATGAAGATTCTAAGCTCTGCAGTATAAATAACCCAGAAAGTTCATTTCTACGCTACATAATAAATGGACCATTGACTGAATTCATTTTTTAAAGGTTCAATTACATGTGATATTTTGAGTATTTTTATGATCCTTTATCCTTTTCTTAAAAATATTTAACTGTTAAAACACTGTGATACAGCAATATGCATTGGTACCTTGAGCCATACGTGGGACTCCTCCCAGTGGTATGTGGATGGTTATATGTCCAAGCCATATGACTTTTCATGACATGGGGGATAATGCAGTTCTTCTCCAAGACTCACTCAAATAGCCAAGGTCCGTAATCTATCTCTAAATTAGTGCCAGGTCACCCTGTTTATAAAGCAAATTTTAGCTATCCCGGATCTCTTTCTTTCAGTCATAACCAAGATTTCATGACCATAAGTGAGGTATGGAATTTTGACCAACCGGTAAATTGAGAGCTTTCTCCTTGCCTTAGCTCTCTCTTCACAATGGTAGACCGGTGCAGCATCTGCATTATAGCAACAGCTGCACTGATATATCTATCAATTTCCTACTCCATTTTCACCTAACAACACACAAACCATGGTGGAACCTCTGTCCTCTACTTGAGGCGAATTACAAGGAATTCCCTGTAGTGATCCCCCTGTAATTATAGTATACTCTGGTCTTCCTCTATAAGAAGGGGGACCATCACTCCAATCTTCAAATCCAGAGGCCTTGTCCAAGACCAGCACACGAAGTTGAAGGGGAAGCACAGCCACAACTGCCCCGTACAGTAACATCCAGAGACTGAAGGCACTTAGGGCGTACCTTATCCACCCCTGAATTCTTCCAACCACAGTTTTCTGACCACCTTGGAGACTTCAACCTGGGAGATGAACAAGTCCGGCTTCGAGCACCCAGTTTCTGCCTAAGCTAGGAAAGGCATGTTAACTGGTCAGACGAGATCCTCAAAATTATTCTTTCCACCATCCATCAATGTCCTCAGTAAAGGTCAGCAGCTCCCTATTCCCACTAAAAACAGTGTTAGTAAAGCCACTATTCCCCCTTTTGAGGTATAACAGTATCAACTCGAGGCCAGACGATAGGCTCTCTCCATGTTCTCTCCAATCTTCTCCCAGACCTAAGTCTCAAATGTCTGATTTTAAGAGCCCAGGCACTGTGTGGTGAACTTCACTATTTCTGGAAGATATAGCGACACCTCTCGTCTGGTTGACGACTAGATTCAGTTTTACTAGGCAATTGCTATTAAATTGCTATGCTTCTTTTGGTCATCATAAGGGCTTTTTGAAACGCTCTATGTCTAACCCAGAGCTTATGGAGACCCTATCAGGGGCATTTTAGCCACTAAAAACATAGACTCAGAGATCACATGATCACCGATACCCCTCCACCATATTAAAGTGGCAGTTCAGATCAACAAAACAGTAATTTTTCTTTGTACTGGCAGGGAAGATGGGCTACCATGATAGTACCCATATATGCATGGGGAAAATATGCAAACTACATGCATGAAAGACCCCAAGCGAGGATTTTTAGCACTTTGTCTTCTTTCTAAAGACTGTTGGGTCACTAAACGATACACAGTGCTGGCCTTTAAAAAAAAGTTACAATCTTCAAAAGCTTAAGGGTATAAATTATAAGCATGGTATAAGTATATGAAGATAATGTTGCTATGACAGGAAATGTAAAAAAAAAAAAAGAAAAAACAATGTAGCTGATAATACTTTTACCACTTCTATGTGTTTGTGTGTATTTGTTGTGATTTACTTATATTTTTTTACATATATTTACCATAGCAACATAGCAATATCTTTTATTTTTGTAGTTAGTGCAATAAAAAGATGATTGGAATAAGAAGATAAAAATAGATTTATTAAAAAAAAACATAAATCAATAGGATATAGAAAAAGGAGCACCTTTGACAGACCACTTACCTGTCAAAGATGCTCTAAAGAAGATAAAATGTGGCTGTAGACTTTTTGTCTTTTTAAAGTGTTTAATATGCTTCTGTTATATTCATTTTCTTTTCAGTCTGAACAGTATTAGCTCTGATGAAACCAAAAGGCACAGTGTCAAGAGCATGGGCTCTGACAGCAGCTCGTCTGGCCAAAGTTCCCTTCTGACGGTGGACATTAAAAACTTTAAGGCCTTGTGGAATGAGGAGGTTTATCAGAACAGGGAAAGATGGAAAGCCCAGGCTACTAAAGGTACTGTTCAACCCCTAAAGCTTATCATACCAAGCAAAATATGTTTGTCTGAAATGACTGCAAGATGTTGACATTGGAATGATTAGAATACTTAAACCAAAAGTGTTTAGCTTGCACACGGTGGGGTTAATGTCAGTTTTACTTTGAATTCTGTTATTCATTTGGCACTGGAAACTAAATTTGCTGCCATATATTTTAGTGATTGTTATAGTTTTTTGTGTAACAAATCTTTCTTTGACGTGTTTTAGAACATGTTTGACACCCAACCAAAAGCAAAAATATTGTGAAATTTGTAATATAAAATAACTTCTTGGTTGTTGAGAACAATGTGCTTGACATCTACCAATCTTTCACTGCTATTAAAATGTAAAGTATTTTTCACAGAAGGTTTTGGCTGCCTCCAAGTGGTTAAAAGTGTGAATGATATTTAGCTTAATTAAATTTTAAAGGGGTCATAGAATGATTATATAGGGTTTTGGTGCTGGTCCTTAAGGTCTCTGAATAAGGTGTATAACATTGGTTGGGCTAAAAAGGTCATATTTGCTGTTCTATGCAACCCAATGCAAGCCTGGTTAAAAGCCCTGGAATGAAACGACAGCTTTACTTCCTTTTATGGTATGTTCATGAATGTTAGATGAGCTGTGCACTGATTGTTTTTTTTTTACAACGATCGAGGCTGCTGAGCAAAGACGCATCAGAGCAACAAGCACTCACTCACTGACACATCGAAATTGTTGATAGGGTAGGGTGACCACATGACATTCTCTTTTTCCTGGACATGTGCTACTATTCATACCTAAAAAAATGTTTGGGGGGGGGGGGTCGAAATCATCCGTGATTTTGGTTGACTACAGGGCAGCACATAGTTGAAACACACCGGGCACTCGAACCGAGCCATCAGCTCTAGGGCTGTACGGGTACCCGGCGTACGGGGGCAGGAAGCCAGCGAGGGATGGAGCGACCAAACCCGACCCAGTGACAGTAGCCTGGGCACCGACAGCCCCGTGCTTCCCCCCGGCTGCCTTACCGGCCCCCAGCCCCCCTTCTCCGGCTGAGGATGGGCGGCTCATGGCTCTCTGCTGAGGTCTGGTCCAGTCAAAAAAAATTGTCCTCCCTTTCAAAAACCCAAATCTGGTCACCCTAGATATGCTGGCATTGCTCTTAACAGCTCAGCGAAAGAATAATACAGCTTGCGGTTGTGATGGCCTTACGGTCGGATCAGCCCCTCCTTTTAGGAAAAGAAGTTTAGCAAATCCTGCTTTGAACTGTCCAAGATTTTGAAAGCTGTCTTTAGTAAAATGCTTACAGCAAATGAACAGCTGAGCATAAAACTCTGCAGGAATCTTCTGATAGACAAAAATAATCCATGCCTGTTGAGTCTTCAGATCCTGGTGAAGACTGTAAAAATGTCCCCTTTCTCTGTGCAGCCTGGAAAACTGCATTTATGCCCATGGTCCTGGCTCATTTTCAGTAGAGAAACTTCCTGCTTTTTAATTATTGTAGAAGCAAACCAAACTGTAGGCTAAACAGCTAAACTGGTGTCTTACATCTTCGCAACCTCTATTCATGTTGTTGGGCAAGTGAACCACTGGGCTGGTCTGTATAAACATTTCGGGGATGACAAAAGTACAGGCCAGCACCAAATAAGGCAACTTCTCTGAGTTTACATCAACTCTGGGCTTCGTTTTGATTTGCCTCTTTTATGGTAGAAGTTTAGAATTGTGAGATTTGCAGAAAAAGGAGGTGCCGATGGGGTTTGAACTTCTCTGTGCGTCCATTTCAGCCACTGAACTACAGTATTGTTATTCATCTATGACATTGTAAACTCGGTTTTGCATTCTATGACCCCTTTAAGATATCCTTGTTTATGAAGTATCAACTGGAAATGTCCACATGTCAAACTCCTTTCAGTTTCATCGTTGTCAATTTACGTCAATATTAACTCATAACTGTAAATGAAGTCCCGGACTTGCTAAATGACCATTATCTCTTATGTGACTCTAGAAGCAGAGGAGAGAGGTAAAAAGGAAGCGGAGGAGCAAGCTCAGCAGGAGGAGGCTATGGAACCTCAGGAGGTCCAGACAGAGTCTGTATGCCCTGAACAGAAGGAGAATAAATTAGACAGCAAGGTGTCGGCAGAGGTCAGCAGGTCAGCAGATGGAAACTCAGGGGAACCAAAGCAGGCAAAGTCCCCAGGGAGTACTACACCCCATAGTCCCCTGCTGCAAAACGGTACATCTTATGATACTTTCCTGTACTTTTTAATCCAATTGGTGATAAAAAAAACTATTCCTCAGAATTTGATGGACAATTATTTAGTATTGTGATTTGACATAAAAAACTAGCCTTGTATTGTTGAAATGGACTGATCAGAGAGTCATGGTGTGTTCCATGGTTCTTAGGTGCAATGATTTACATACGGAACTGATCATAAATTTATATCCTGTGGGAGACCTATGTTTGTACTCCAAAAGATTTTGGTACAAAATGTCCAAAATGTTGATGGGCTTTCATGGCTGACATGCCTCTTCAACATGACGCGGAGGCCTGGGACAGTGCTCCTGGATTGGCAGACCAGAGTGGTGGTTCCCCTATATAAGAAGGGAGACTGGAGGGTGTGTTCCAATTAAAGAGGAAGCTGAGTTCTCAGCCTCCCTGGTAAGGCCTATGCCAGGGAGCTGGAAAGGAGAGTCCAAATGACTGCCGAACCTCAGCTTCAGGAGGAGCAGTGCAGTTTTGTCCTGGTTGTGGAACAGTAGACAAGCTCTATACTTACTGCAGGCTTCTCAAGGGCATTTGGGAGTTTGCTCAACCAGTCTACATGTCCTTTCTGGACCTGGAGAAGGCATTCAGCCATATTCCTCATAGTGCCCTCTGGTAGGATGCTTCAGGAGTATGGAGTTAGGGGATCTTTACAAGCTCTGTACAAGCGGAGCAGGAGTTTCGTAAGCATTGCCAGCATTGAGTCAGACTTGTTCCAGATGCATGTTGGACTCTAACAGGGCTGGCCTCCCTCACCGGTCCTGTTCATAATCTTTATGGACAGGATTTCAAAGCGTAGCCAAGGGCAGGAGGGGGTCTGGTGCAGGGATTAGCTGATCTCATTTTGGGGTCCTATTCACGAGTAAGGGGAGAATAGAGCAGGAGTCTGATAGATGGATCGGTGTGGCTGCTGCTATTATGCAGACGCTGCACTGGTCTGTCGTGGTGAAGAAAGATCTGAGCAAAATGATAGAGCTCTCGATTTACCAATTGGACTATGTTTCTACACTCACCTATGGTCATGAAATCTGGATCATGACTGAGAGAACAAGATCCCAGATACAAACAGACGAAATGAGCCTTCTCATCAAGGTAACTGGGCTCTTCTTTAGAAATAGGGTAAGGAGCTCAGTCATTTGGGAGATGCTCAGAGTACAGCCCCTTCTCCTCCACATCGAAAGGAGTCAGCTGAGGTGGCTTAAACAATCTTTAGGTTGCCCCCTGGATGTCTCCCTCAGGAGAAGTTCCAGGCATGTCCCAGCGGGAGGAGGCCCAGCGGACAACCAAGGGCACATTGTTGGGACTATGTCTCTTGGCTTGTCTGGGAGCTGGAAGAGGTGTCTAAGGAGACGGAAGTCCAGGGATCTTTGCTGAGACTGCTCCCCCCGCAACCCAGTCATGGGTGAAGTGGAAGAAACTAGTACGAGTACATCCAAAATTGCCAGAAGCACAACTTGGCTTTAAAAAAAGTGCAGTACTTGTTGGAAATTAGTTCTCTATTGTTGTGCTCAAAGTAAACAGCTGACATGACTCCATAGAAAATATTGTCACCTTTTTAAAAGTTCCTCGATGTTTGACTTACTTGTAAGCATCCTACTGACCCAAAGTAACTGTGCTTCTTTTTTCTTATAAATGTTTATATACAAGAGTTTTGTATTGTGATGCATTAACTGATTAATAAAAAGTGGCAAATTTTAAGTTTCCAGTTAGTTATACATTATGGCCGATAGGGGCTTAAAATTGGCCGATCTCAAGCCAAAATCAAGTGCATCTCTACTGTGCTACGATACAAGTACAGCTACACTGAATGTTTTAATAATGTTTTACACAGAGTTTAACACATACTCAAATAGTCATGCTGATTTATCAATAAAGACACTAATTGTGAGTTTATATTTTTCTAAATACATTCTGGTTGATTTAAAAAGAAACATAAAATTACCTTAACCCTTTTTCACTTAAAACAAAGCATGACAACCAAATATAAGACCGCAGTTAAAAAGGATAATAATCAGTCTATTTCAGAAATAAAAGTAGGATTTTTGTTTCTCAGGAGAGTTGTTAGAGGGGGCTGGATCTCCAGATGGTGAAGATAACAAGAGCAAAGTAACAAGTGGTGAGTTTTATGTGCTGGTAAAAGCCTGAAGTATGAACTATACACATACTAAAATGTGACGACATGATAATTGTGTGTGGGAATTGGAGCAATGACTGATTTACAAATGGCGACATTTGCAAACTAGGTTTTCCTAATTCTGGATTTTTTTTGTCCTGTTGTATCCAAACAGATGCCGTGATGGAATAGCAGAGGAGAGGAGCATCATGACCAGATTCACTTTGCCCTCATCTTTTGTGAGGGTGCGATGAATGGCCAACTGTTGGGCTCTGCTGCACCCTAGAGATGACTGAAAAACTCACACCTTCACTTCCTTTTGTGGTTTTTGTCATTGGATTTTAATTGCTTTTTCACATGTATTATGGTTTAATTTTTTGTACACAGGCAGGTGCAATGTAATTTTTTTTTTCTGTATTGGTTTTTTACCTTAACCTGAATAGCATGGGGATAACACACTCACCTCCAACCTCTGCGATATTTTATTCTCCTTTGTATTACATTTTTTTAATAACCTCATGTAGCTATTTTAAAAGTTCTACTTCCACATTGTGCATCCATCTTTATTGGCTATATTATTTCAGAGATGGACTTAGGTTATTTGTTGCTTTATGTGCAGAATAGTTAAATATCTAGGGGAATTTTACAAAGTCCATCCTGCATGTGCATCTTTTGTCTGTACAGTAAACTGAGGTTAAGACCACAGGTCTTTCAGCACTACTGTTTTAATACCAAGTACTCCTTAAACAAATCAAATCTTAGAAAATATTTTCCTCAGAGTGCTCCTTATGGTTGCTAAAGCCACAGGAAACCTATCTTTACTTTGATATTGTTTTCCTTAATCTTTAAATTATTTGTTTCCTTGCAGCCAGGTACAAAATGTTTTGTTTGTTGTTGTTGTTTTTGTGTTGTTTTTCTTGTAAATAAATGTAATGTTTATTGATGCCTGGATAAGAAGCTTAAATCCATCTAATGTCCAGTAAGAAAAATATTTTTAATAAATAATTTAATATAAATGTGGTGGAAAAAAAGTCCAAAAAATAGGAAAGCAGCTTTTTGTAATTTCAACATATCACATGTGCAAATACATTTGAGTTTTGTAAATAATTTTATCTAAAATATATTTTGTTTTGCATTAATGTGTTGTAATATTTATGCACTGCATATCTAATATTTTCACATTGTGTGTTTACTCGATGCCTTCTGATGTGTTTTGAAGCTGTAGCAAGAGCTCCACATTGTTGCAAAATTACTCATATTATTATAAATTTTTTTTGCTTTTGTTCAGCAGTACAGTTTTCTCCCAGAAGCTTCCTATTCTTGGTCGCTGTTGCAACATTTTATCATTGTGTTTACAGCGTGCCCGTACACCACTTGACAAACCGAAACTTTAATTTTTAATCTGAAACAGCAAATCCAAAGCATATGTGCTTCTTTTCTGCCATGATTCTGAGTTTTAATGTTGTACATAAAATTTGTAATTATTGCACACTTTACATATATACTATATTGGACACGTGGGTCAGTTTTCACTTTAACCAGTGCCTAGCAAAAGTATTTGTACTTTGTATATTTGTATATTTTTTTCTCACATTTTGCTATGTTACAATCACAAACTTCAATGTGGGATTATTTTTTTGTTTTTCAGTGCTGTGGTCAACAAAAAAAAGGAATGATTAACTGTGATGGGGAAGAAAAATGTTCACCATGTTGTTTTTATTAATATCTCAAAAGTGTGCATCCACGTGTCATCCTGACCTGAATCAGTTCCCATTCCATCAACAGATTCTCTTACTCCTGCAAGTCTTTTAGGTCTCTACAAGCTCAGTTAGATTAAATGACATTTCCCTTTAATTTCCAAACTCCTGAGGGCCTCAGAAAACATAGAGAGTTATACTGAAATAAATAGCAAACAGATTAAATCTGTTTCCTAATTTGATAAATTCTCAAAGCAGTTGTACTGGATTTTATTTGGGATTTTCAGTAATTTCCACTTCATAATGATGTTCCCCTTTGTGAGTGTTTATGAAATGGCATTTTAACAGAATACAATGAAGTTTGTGGTTATAACTTGCCAAAGTGTTCAAGTTCAGCCAATACCTTTGTAATGCACTTGTGCTCAGTACATTAATTTCCAGGGAAGAAAAGAAACATCTGAGCAGTATTTGTGGAGACTGAAATTATTTTCCTTAAACATCAAACTATTCATTTCTTTTACTTAAAATAACCACATTTTCTGTATGAAGTTAAAGCTTTGTAGAATAACTGTATATGATATAATGCAAATTATAGCTATATCCTTAAAGTTTAGGGGGTTGAAAATTTATTATTAAAAAAAAAATTAAAAACATTATAAAAGTAACATTAAAAAGAGGGAAACATTAAATACCCGGATTGATTTTTTTTTTTTTTTTATGTTCTTTTTAATTTACAACCAGCTTATTGCAGTTTCTCATCCATCAAAACCATATTTACTTTCTATCTAAACAATGCAGTCAGTGGTTAGAAGGCCATCTGGCTAAATGTGTGCCTCTATCTGTACTTTCCATGTCACAATAACCTTGTTAAAACCTTTTTCTGATCCTGGTCTAACTGATAAATTAGTTGTGCTTTTCTATCAGTTTTTCAGCGCTAAATTTTGCTCACTTTGATTTATATATGTCTATTTTATAGCTACTGTGTGCAGCCTCTGGTCATGTTTTCAGTCTTAATTTTCTCTCTGGTCCCCCTTATCGTTCCTTTTTTAAAAGCTATGTCTCCCCTGTGTGTGTGTGTCGTATTGTTTTCTGCACCAGCTCTGAAGTCAGAAGAAAACTCTAATCTTTAAATGTAATGTGAAACAATCTTTAAATGTTAGACTGAAACAATATTTGTAATAGGCTGCCTGACACTTGGTAAAGCATAATATGTTTTCTGGACCAACACATGTACAGACTTGTAATTTTTGCTCTATGTTCTTCTAGCTACTGTGATAGCCTATAACATATAAGCATTTAACAGGACTTTATACCAACTACAATAGGAAACATAGATGTATGCCGACTTGTAAAGACTTCTAAATATGGTGTTTTGTTCTGGTTACAGTCAAACAGTCTGTTTAATGCTTTGTTTCCCTGTTTTATCTCTGTTACGACTGATCTCAGCTACCATTGATCTAATGGCTGAGAGTAGATGGGTGTCTGAGAGTGTCTATGAGAGTGTGTGAGCTCCAAAAACACTTAACGTGCATTTCTGATCTCCTCACTGTGACCTGCTCTGTGGATGCCTGACTACATGAGTGCTTGTAAGAGACATGAGTGCTTGTGAGAGAAAGATGATTAAACAAAAATAGATGCAGTGTACTGTGTAAATCTGGCCATACGAATCAATAGATCCTCCAGTTCTAACCAAGTTGGTTGATGTTGCTAATCAGATTTTGATAATAAAACTGTAGCAACATAGTGGCTGGAACTGTAGACTCCGACTGCAAGGGTTTAAGAGTGATAAGTTTGGTGAATTATCTTAAAAACTGATCAATTTTGTCCTCTGCCTCTTTGGGTGGGCAGAATGACTTAGAGTGTGTGGGTGTGTGCGTGGATGCACGTGCATGTGTGTGTCACTGTCCCATGCTGGCCAGGCGGCCGTGTGTGCCACCATGCTCTGTGACTGCACAGCCGTATCAATAAATCTGAACTCAAAGGGCTCAGATCATGTGTGGATGTCTTCATTTCTGCACCACTACACAATGACACAAGTTGGATGATGAAAAAAATCCTTTCTATGCCTCCCATTCTGTTATTTAAGGTTATGGTACCTGTAATTTTGAAGTCCTTTAATCAAAAAGATGACTGCGAGACCAAATCAAACTTTATTTGTTCGAGTGGATTTCCTGCTAGATGGCTGCTCGGACTTCTCACTTAAGAAACAGAATTGGCAATTATTAGCTAATGATAAGGCTTTTGAATCATTACTGGCTGTGGTAAATTCACACTGAACCTTTTGTTCTGTGCTCTTTCACTCGACATCAATTTCTAAACAAAGTTTGCTTTTATTGCCAGATAGTCATGGTACTACTGAACTCCAGTGCAGTGCAGTATTTTTTTTAAGTTTAGGTATTACTGCTGATGATATGTCTAGAGTTCATTGGGGGCATAGCACAAAAACTAAGACAGTTCAGTTCATGTAGGTCTTAAAGCTGTAACTTTATCTTCAGTTCAGATTTTATGAATCTGAATCAAAGTCTTCCCTTTAATCATCAGACTAATGTTATCCCAGTAATATGAGTCTTTTCTACGACTCCAAGTCCTTTGTAATCCTGTAATGAAGTAATCAATGTAAAGTATACAATGAGTTAATTTCATTTTTCAATGAAATAACCAAAGCATATTAAACTCAAATGTTATATACACAAAGGTTATCTTATCCTCCTAACCTAAGGCAGCTGGAAGCTTCAATTCCTAGTCCCATTAATTCTTATATATATTTAAAATTTCAGACATGATTTTTTTTTCTCCTGGCATAAAAAACTGTTCTGATGAAGCACAATGATTAAATAGTAATTTATAAAACATAAACTGATCACATAAACATCTAGTTGTTTGCAACTGAGTGCAAAGAAATATTTGGACAAAGGTTAAAACTAGTGTGGTCTGTTAGTTAAACAGATGTTGGATCCTAACAGATTTTAACAGATCTTTTAAGACAAAAGACTATAATGGTCGAAAAAATTGCATCATAGTGTAAAACTAAAACTCTATATTACTCAATGTGCAATAATCTGGTCCCCCTGATTGTTTTCTTGTAACTAATTCTCCAAATATAAAAAAAGCAGGTTGCTATTCAATTTGCATCAACATGGTTCTATTTTCCGTCTCCTGAGGTCAAGAGTCTGGGTGTCATCCTTGATAGCACTCTCTCATTCACCTCCCATATCAATAACATTACCCATTCTGCCTATTTGCACCTATAAAACAGTCAGTGTCTTTGTTCCTGTCTTTCCCTGAACTCTGCATCTGTTCTGGTCTTTGCCTAGCCTGGTCACATCCTGCAACTCTTTTTTTGGCCTTCCCCAGAAAAATCTCTTCATAAGGTTAAGTTGGTCGACAATTCAGCGACTTATTTAATTACTATAACCCCCTCATTCCATCACATCAACCCAGTCCCAAAGGAACTTCACCGGCTTCCTATCAGCTGCAGAAGGTCAAGGTCAGCCATAATCTTTATTCCCCCCAAAAATCTCAGAAGTTCTTCAGATTGCTACCCCCTCCCGCAGGCCAGCTGACAGTTTTGCTAGGGCCCGGGACAACACTGTCTTTTTGGACCCTCCTCTACACCACAACACCCCCCACCCCCCTCCACACACACACAAAAGTCAACTTAATTGCATACATCATTATTCTTTGCCTAATATTTTATTCAATAATCTGCTGCTTACAGAAATATTGTTCTGTCTTCCAAACAAACTTAAAACTTCACTTCATAAATGTGGTTAGACTTGGTCTCCAAATGCCAAACGATGAACTTTATTATAGTAAAGTAATAGTCACAGGTAGAGATAAGAAAATACATAACAGGTTCTTCCATTTCCAATAACAATGTTTGTGTGCACAGTTTCTTTCATGCCTTGGAAATCTTTCATTGAACTTTCTGTATTTTATGTTGGATATTTTCTCCTTCATAGTAGAACAGCAAGCATGGCAAAATATGGCCTTTTTTGACCTGCTGTATATTAGCCAGTCCCTAAAATTTTTTCCCTTCCATTGTGGGAGGTAGAATAGGTTAGATACTTTGGGGATTCTCTGCACTCTGAATCTGCTGGCAGTTCATTTTCCATCTCTGAGAAAGGCTTCCTTTTTGCTCTTTCAGAATCAGTTATTTTTGTTGGCCACAGTGTAGGATCATTTAAATTAACGTAAATTTTCGAAT
>NW_015151219.1:398179-410398 GCF_000732505.1 Cyprinodon variegatus
GATATTCGCAACATTGACACTTTACCTCTGTTTAAATCTAGGCTGAAAACTCATCTTTTCAGGACTGCATACCTCCACTGCCTGCATCCACCAATTTTACTATAGTGCATGTTGAATATTTTGTGTATACAGTGTCCTTGGGTTTCCTGAAAGGCACTTTAAATAAAATGTGCTTTTATCATTATTAAAAACTTTTAGGCTGATATGCTGTTGATACATTGCATTCAGCATAATGAAATCTGTATACTTTAAATGTGATTTATGTTCAGTAGATGTTCATTTTGATGTTTGTTGTCTTTATCCGATTTACTCTTTTTGTTTAATGTTTACCCTACTGGTGGTGTTTACTTGAAAAGTAAAGGGAAAGAGAATTTTTTTAAAGAATTATTTTCTGTTAGCCTGGGTTTTCTAAACTATATTCAATCTAGCCTATTAAGCAATCTCTGAACAATGTTAACTAGTTTAGTTTCAATACTGAGATTAACAGTAGTTCAACCACCCTCTTACTTTGCAAAAATTATTTATTATTTTTGGTGTGATAAACAAGGAAGGCAAAAGAGACTTGCTGTTCAGCAGGTCAGCCTCCATCAAATCCTAAAAGTCATTGGGATTAAACTATAGTTTGTGATGTGTTTAAATTGTTTGCTGTTTTGTTTGGTTAACCATAAACAAGCTGAGCTGTAAAAAAAAAAAAAAAAAAAAAAAAAGGTTTGTGGAAGACTAAAGTTTTCTTCTTCCTAATGAGGAGCATAGTATCAGAGGTGAACAAAATCACTAAAAATCAATGTTAGAAATGTGCAGCAAATTTTCTGTGTGAAATCTTGCTACTGGCATGTCAAATGGTTTTAAATCTCTTATTTACTAAGCAAGACATTGGGTGTGGAGAGAAGTGTTTATAAAAAAAAAAGTATTTTGCTTTCCAACATGCAAATTTGTGGATGATTTTCAATGAAAGCTCCACTAGATGTCTCTGTTAGACCTTAAAACTAACAGGGACATCCTTACCTCTGAAGTATCACAGTTTTCACCCTCAGAGGGTCTTTGGTGGTAAAAAGAAAAGAAAGATCAACTAACTTGATATACAACATGTCAATCCCTGAAACAATTTACCTTGTATAACTCTTTGTTGTGCAGGCAACCCTACCAACATTAGACAGAGAGCATATCTATCACCACCAGCATCCATATTCATAGGCAGGTTGATGGCGCTCATAGAAGGTTTTCGTATGACTTCTCAGCACAGCTCCAAGTGCCGGAGCAGAAGGCGAATGTTAATTCAATTATACGGCAGCTGTTCCTCAGTGCCTATGGCCACTGTGTTTGCACTAGAACAGAAATCTTGTATTAGGTTCCTCAGCATAAAAGACCAGTGCCAGACATATGAACAGGGACTGCCTGTAACCAAAAGCTATCAACAGTATTTTAAAGAGATTTTAATGCTTATTTTCTGGCCTTAGTGAGGTATGTGGAGCAGCTGTAAATTAAGATTTGTTGGATTTCTTTGTTCTTTTGGCTCACTCTTGATTTACAGAGCTGCTAGTGTTTTTACTCGTTGCTCTATTAAATCCGCTCGGTAGTAAAATGTGTAAATTAGTGTCTTTGCTGTATTAACTCCAGTCAAGGGTGGCTGGATCAGAAATGTATCCTGTGGAGTCTGTTTTATCATTTTGTCAATCTTTCCTAGGCTTTGGATCTGTGTGTGTGCTATAAGTTATGATTGTTTAAACCTGAAAGAGACAACATATAGGCTTAGATAGCCTTTACTAAAACAGTGTCATGACCCATGTCAAGGAATGGACATTTTTTATTTAATTTATTAATTTAATTTAGCAACAATATATGGGGTGCAACTAGGGACCTAAATCAGAATTAACGTCCATGCACAAATATGAAATTATAGTCTTCTACATACTATACTGAAAAGCTCGCACAAACACCAGTGAGAATATTCACTTCCTATCTAACCTACAGAAAATCTCTTGATTTTCTCTTCAGCCATTCAAACTATAAGGTTTACCCAAAAGGAAAGTTTTATGCCTAGCCTTAAAATAATACAAGGTGTCTGCCTCACTGACTAAAACTGATAGTTGGTTAAACAGGAGAGGAGCCTGATAATTACAATATCTCCCTCTACTTTTAGAAATTCTAGGAACCATTAGCATCCTGCAGATTGAAAGTGAAGAGCTCTGTTAGGAGCACAAGAAATGATCAGATCCCTGAAATAAGATTGAATTTGGCCATTTAAGGCTTTTTATATTCAACAGAAGCACCATATAGCATTCTGACCAGCTGTCTCACTTTGTGGTGTGGAAGCTGCAGCGCCTCAGACTAGAAGAACGTGAGAAGACTGGTGAGGACAGCTGAAAGAATCATCAGGGCTCTTCTTCCCTCCATTAAAGACATTTCATCTCAGCGCTGCATGTCCCTAGCCCATAACATCGTCATCGACCCCTCAAAGCCCCACCACAGACTGTTCTTCCTGCTGCCCTCTGGGAAGAGGCTTTGCAGCATCCACTTTGCAGTATGCAGGGCCAGCAGCTTCTGCAAGAGCTTTTCCCCTGCTGTCATCAGACAGTTACACTCTAAAATGGACTCTGCATCACACTCACAACATTTTTTTTTCTCCACCAATGTGGCTGAAACATTTATGATCCTTTTAAATAGGACACAACTCAATGTTATTCTATCATGATCTGGGGGCAGATGACTGGCTTCATTATTCATTCCATTCACCTGTCTACTCTGCATGGTTGTTCATTACCAATCATCTAATCCACCTGCTCCTGCCTCTATTTAAGTAACTTGCACCAAGCTATCAGAGCCAGATTATCTCATTCTCACTGGCCAATGGTGAGAGGGGTTTTTAGTGTACAAGAGTGTTTCTGATTACCTGACCTGTTCTGCCTCTCAACCACTAGGCCTGTATGTTCCTGTCATAACGGTTGGACTGAACTACCTTTGTTCTCCTGGACCTCTGATGCCTAACCTGGATTCGGACTCCTGGACCTCTGAGCCTTCCTTTTTTTTTTGGTTATTCTGATCTTTATCTGTTGTATCCAGTAGAATGAGTTAAATACAGGGGAAACATTTTGTGGCTATTAACAAAAGCAGTGAAATAACAACTTAATTCTATCATATGGTCTTTTGGTTTTATGTAAAAATTTATTTTTGAAAAAGTTTTCCTTTTCCTGAATTAATTTTGTAAATATATTATTTATTTATGAAACTTTTTACAAAGTGTTTAAATGTAAATCATTTCTGTTTTCTTTGCTGTTTGATGCTGTGATCAAAGAGTTACTCTATATTGGCGTAGCATTTTTTTACTTATTACAATGTTTTTAGATGTCTCTTTCTATTTTACTTGAGTAAAAATGTGTAGAAGTTGTGCTTCTACTGAGTGCAGTTTTTGGGCACTCTCACCCTGACTAAATAAAATATTTGTTTTTATCCTGTAATTTATACTGAAAATCTTTCTCTTTCATTCCAATTTATCATTTGCAGAGAACTAAATATAACAATAATGCCGTGTTCAAACTGTTTACAAAATGTACATCCATGTTTGAAGGGCACAATATAAATGTTTAAAGTCTACAGATAATTGTCAATAAAATGACCCTGATTTTTAATCACAGATTTTTATGTCTCTTGGTGTTCTCTCTGTTAACCTAACTTAAATATCTGGTTCTCGTAATCAGCAGCCAGCAAGTCGAAGGGAAGAAAAATGTGTGTTGTGTTTATACATAATTTCAATAGAAACTGGAATATAACAGCTGTCCTATATGTAGACATGCAAATCGAAAAACAATGTAGTTTTGACAACTGTGTTATAGCAAAGAGAAAGACCTTTCTTGGTGTCAAAACTAAAAATTAAAAAGATCTTCTGTTATAATTGGGAAGTATGTAATTTAAAAAATCTACAGTAATAAAATAATAAAATGAAATACTTAGTTTATTCATATTAATTAATATGAAATGTAACAAGTAAACAGAAATTTAAATAAATAAATTGATCACATCAACGAAAGCCGGAATAAGTACATTTAAAATATACAACAAACAAATTATCTTTTGTAAACATGGGACATAAGAAATTTTGTCTTTGACGGGGAAACACCTTGACAGATAAGAATAATAACAAAAAACATAAAAAATTAAAAAAACATAAAAATCCATCAAACAAAAAGCAAAGTACTATAAAGCTTAAGAAACAAAAATCTAGAAAAAATATCAAAAAGAATAATCCACATTATAAGCAAATAAAAAAAAATCCTAGAACATTATTTAAAAAAAAACATCACCTAACCTGTACAAGTTTCACCCTGACATTCTGCATCTCAAAGTAGTTTTTAGGTCAGCAAAATGCAGCTGGAAGTCTGTAGTGTGTGTCAATCTAATCAGATTTTACATTACATTATATCTGTACCTAGAAATCCTGATCTTTTAAGGCTATGATTGCCAGGTTTAGAAGCAACATAACTTTGACTTCTGTTGGTCCCTTTATGAAAAGGTGTTGGATTAGGCTGGCACAGAAAAGGTCAATGTTTGGGTGGCATTAGTACTCTTCCTCCTCATCCACTGACTTTAACACATTTTTTAGGTGCTCAACAATAATTTTTTTGTTTGTAGGAAATCACATTATAAAAGACTACTATGTGCAATACCTTTGATCTCAAGCATACATTTTCAGGTCTTATGTTCAGAGACCGGAACATATTTGATCACTCAATGAATGACTGTGTGAACTGTATCCTCTTAGGGATTCCTCAGTTTTCATGACTTGCCATGAAGTGTCATGTTCGTGAATAAAACAAAATCACTAAGCTCCAACACTGAGCTCCTCACCCTGCTGTCATACATTTTTTTTTGCTTTTCACTGCCGCTTTATGGGCATTTTATTGCAATCTCATATGTCTCTGCCATGCCCTGTTAACACTTTTCATGTAATAATGATAGTCGCCGTTTCCCTGTTCTGAAGGTAGATCAAACAGCAACTTGAAGAGCTTCCACATAGCAAATAGAAGGGTACAGGGGTAGTCCTTACCCATGTCCCCTGTCAGGCCACTGTCCTTATTCCACAACAGAAGGACCCAACATTCAAAGTGAGACAGGCAGTAGGATAATTTAAAGCGTTTATTTAAACTGAGCAGGCTGTGTATCCGCGGTATCAGCAGCTAGAGCTTCTATTCATTGGAAACTCATTAGACTTCTATTCATTGGAAACTCATTAGACTTCTATTTATTGGAAACTCTGTTCAAAGGAAACACGGGTTAGTGGAAATGTAAATCTAATGGAGGAAGAATAAGAATGTGAGTCACTAACCTGGTTTAACAGTTCAGTCCATCGGCAGAGAAAGAGGCAGGATCCAGCCGGTAGGCTGCCAACAAGATGCATCGGGCACAACCAAGAGTGTCCCAGATGCTGCAGCCCCAGAGAAAATGCAGGAGTCCAAAGCCAGGTCAGGGAAACAGATCCGAACAGGAAGGCTCTGAGGTCCAGCAGTCCGAATCCGGGTCCTGCATAAAGATCAGAACAGGAACATGCAGATTCATAGGTCCAGGAGTCCAAAGACTGTTCGGTCCAACCGTTCAGACGGAAACAGACAGGCTCAATAGTTAAAAGGCAACTTGTCTAACTGGCTTAATTGGCTTTCAGTGACCTTTAGTGGGTGTCTTTACTCTTCAGGATGCAGCACATCAGTGTCTGAAGACCATCTTCACTACTTTGCAAAGCTCTGTGCTGGGTTGTTTAGCCACAATCCAAAACTTTAACTGACATGAAAAAATTAAGGAGTCTTGGGCACTCAGACCCTTGCAGAAGATATCAATGCTTAGTGTAGTTTTGCATAAGTGGGTAGGTTTAGGTAAGACTTAGAATTGGACTTATACAACTTTTATTGTCATTTTGTATACACAAAGTGTATACAAAATGACATTTTGTTTTGTACAGCTCTCATGACATCTCCATGGTTCCAGATTAGAAACATCTTTCCACAGGAGTCTAAAAGTAGTAGTGGAATGAAGGCTAGAGAATGAGAGATGCTTTAGGGAGTCCAGTGAGATGAAAGTGGAGATGGGATGTTGTTTAGCAGGAAGCGAGGACGTCCCAGACCGTGATTTGATAATATGAAGGCGTGGAGCAACACTAGTACTCTGGAGTAGATGCTTTTTATGAAGAAATTGGTTGCAGGTAAGAGCCTTCCAGGTGATTTTTTTGCCAAAATTGTACTTCCTGAAGTACTCAATATCTTAAGGTTCATGAGGGCCAAAGCAATCTCATTCAGGATTTTACTCAGAGGCTTTACTAAGGTATCATTCTCATCTATGCCTTTTTTTTCCTCTGAACTATTATATTTCAATACTGTTGGTAATACTATTTACTACTATTGGTCTGAATCACCCTCAAAGATAGTGCTATGAATCCTGTCAGCTTTTGTCAAAGAGCTGTTGTTTATACCTGCAAAGTAATATTCATCCTGAGATACCAAAAATAGGTATATTATATAGTATATTCAAGTTTGTTAGGGAATGTACTAATGAGATCTATCATTAAAAAACAAAAATAAAGATGAAGATTATACTTCCACATGTTTTTATAAAGTATGTGTGTTCCTTTAGAGAGACTGCATATAAGAATGTGAAATGTATGCACTGACAATGAAAACATGTTTTTCTTCTAATTAACTTTAAATGTATTATGTGCTTTTTGTAACTTTCAATTTTTAGGTGGCTCATGAATCTCCACTAGATGAATTAGGAAGTCTTAGTTTGATCTTTATTAATATGGAGTTTGGTTTGGATTGTAAGCCATTATTTGAAACTGCTTCTTAGTTTTTTGGATGCATTTATAGGGTGATGTGATTTTATTTTATTATGATTTGATTATTACATCTTTTATATAATATTAATGTTGATACACTGATTGTTCCCTCTTTAATTTCAAGCTATAAATCAAAAAATATCACACCCTTTCAAACCCTTCTACAATGTGAGTGGCCTCTTAGAAAACCGTCCCCTAACTAAAACAGTACTGACAGCATGTTGTCAGTACTTAAGCACACATGGCTACTTGATATAGCATTTAACATAGACACTACATATCAAGCTGTTCAATGAAAATGAAGCCCTGTCTATCCATTTGGTTAAAGCACAGAGCTGCATTTAGAGTGACTGATCGAAAGCCCAGAAGCAAAGGGGGCCTGCGGCTTGAGCTGCTTGTGAGTCTGGGAATCGGCCCAACGCTTAAAGAGCCAAGCTTCCCTCCTCTTGACTGGGGCCGACCCCCGAATAGGAGGAAGCTATTTCTGCTAGCTGCCAAGTGGCTCATTTATTTATTTTTTTTTGGATGGCTGTCAGGTGAGGATTGCTAGCTGCCAACTGTAACCCCCTCAGGTGGGCAAGGGGGGCAGGACAGACGCCCATCATTGCTGTAGTATTGTGACACGCAGCAGATGATGCAAGTCACTTAGGGCTTTCAGCTCCCTGAAGTCTCAAGACAAATACTTGCAATGAAAGACTCCATGGCGAGATGATTAGAGATATAGCAGCATCCCAACCCTGACCGCAAAACTGGCAGCAGCTCATTTGGATTCACAGCATAACAAGTTGTGAGCACTAATATTACTGTAAGTGTATGACAATTGTGCGGGCAGGCCTTCAGAAGTTACAGACATGTTGTATGATATTGCTGAAACTCGCTGCGTGTGTCAGTTTCATTGGAAAGCTAATAAATCAGCCACTGCTCATAACACCTAATTATGGTCCTTAATGAATAAGTAAATGTTGGTTGGAATCCTCACAATGTTTCTGTAAAACTGGGCATACACTGTGCGATTTTCTCAATTGTTGCACGCAGCTACACCTCACCCTGTATGATGAAACCTCAGGGTTTAAAAGTTTAAAGCTCACAATGTATGTTCTCACACTGTATGTCTAAAAACCACGTGGGACTCAGGTCCGCAGTGAGATGGCGCTAAACGGGCTTGTCTAGGCCAAACAAGTAGAAGAGGAATATGGATCTAACTAGAGTGAAACGCGCTGCCTTGGCAATTTGTGCAATTTTGTGTGCTAAAAATCCTATAAAGAAAAGGCGACAACGTATTTGGACAAAGACATGGCTGAGCAAATGTGGATGCTACGGTCTGTAAATTTTACAGAAATAACTCCATTTCACTCCCATCCCCGCCATGCTTCCGTGTATTTGTCTGAGAGGAACAAGAAGAATCCTTGTTTGCGCATGCCCAAGGAGTGATTTGCCCACAACGGCCGACTGAATTTCAAACATGTTTGATTTTCTCCCGACCTTATCAAAATCGTGATTTCATTCACTATGGGAATAGAGCCATCCAAATCAACATACCATTGGATTAAAATAATTCCTTATTAATCAGGGTCATGGTCGGGCTTGTGACATCTGCAGCAGTCTCTGGGCAAAAGGCGGGGCATGGTTAGGACGTGTCACCTATCTGTCGCAGGGCAAGACAAAGACATACAAACTTGTACCTAAAGACAGTTAAGAGATGAAAATTAACCTCATGATGTTTTTAAAATGTAGGAGGAAGCCGGAGTACCTAGGGAGGATCCACTTGGAGAATATGCAAACTCCAAGCTGACAAACACTAGGCCAGGGTTGCTCATGTCCAGTCATCAAGAGTTACCATTGTGTAACTTTTAGATGAATCTCTTCTCTAACACACCTGAATCTAAAGGCTTAATCCCCTAAATTAGCTCAGAAGAGACATGGTAGTGAGCCACTCATTTGATTCAGATGTCTTAAAAATAGGGTGCATCAAAAAGCTCCTGGATAGTAGCTCTTGAGGACCAGACCTGAGCAACCCTGCCCTAGGCCATGAATCAAACGCAGGACCTTCTTTTTGAAAAGCAACAGTGCTACACACTGCATCACTTTAAAGCTCATATGATCAGATCCTCCCGGTAAGTCTACATTGTTTCTCTTGCTGAAAATGTCCAGCCACCGGTTTGTAATCTTAAGATCAAACACTGTTGGATTATATTGCAGGACACTGAACCAAAGTATACCAGGCATGCAGAATCTGGATGACTCAAAGAATTCTAAATAAAAAAAGGACAGGCCTAGTCAAAGTCTACACTTAAAGCTACATTGTGTAATTTTCAGTGACATCTATTCATCTAACGCCCCCCCTCACTGAATCCACCCTCCAACAAGGAGGGCCTCATGGTACAAAAAGGATTCTGAGACATCCGCTTTACCTATTTTGTGAAGTGATGACAGATGTTATTTACATTAGATCACAGCATCAAATCCATAAATTCCTCAATACTGTTGTCTCGAGTTTATTATGCAAAGTAGGAGATAAGAAAGTATTATGAATTTACAACTGTTTTAGAGAGGGAGGCTTCATAGATGAGCTTATTTAAATCAAAATGAAAGATGGAAAATAAGCTCACGCCTCTGTTCCTGTGGTTTCTTAGCTCCAGAGGGCGACAAAGCTGGTTGGCTCTACCGAGTCTACCCTGAGCTCTCTCTTCCAGTTTTCTCATACTGATTCCTCTCTGTCTCCCCTTACCTCTGTTGTCCAGGTGATTCATCCCTATGTTTTTGTCACTCTGACCCAAACAAACATGGACGAAGCTAGGAGAAAGATGTGAGTCCATTCAGAAAACCCCCAAACAAAAACTCAACAACCAGTGCTTGCAATTGGTCGTCTTCATAACAACGGTTGCCGGTCATCGTCTTTATAAGTAAAGCACAGAGATAATTCTATAAAGAGTATTTTATTAGTCAGTGTAGGATAGTCCTAACTTGCTGCAGTCCCATTGGAGTGCAATGACGATCTCTTTAGTCACTAGTTTGTCAGCACTGCGCTGCTTTAGTGCAGAAGCTGTCGGCCTCCACAAATGCAAAGCCACTGCTATGTAATAACAAATAACAATTTTTATGGAAAGGTAAATATAAAGATTTTTAACAGTTCAGTTCAGTTCATAAATTATAATAATTAGTATACATAGAGATAATATATTACATTTATGTCAGTAAATTATTATTTATTATTTATGTCTGTAATTATCACACAGTGTATCTTTAAATCTCATTCTGTGGTCATTTATGTTCAAGCCCCTCATGGCTGAAATAGAGCCATATTACAAAGACTTGAAGGAACATAGTTCTTACAACTCACAAAGCAGTGTGATAAACTCCTTAGCAGTTGTCACAAACAAATTATGGATTTATGGTACCAATAAGTTTGAGTAATTGTTTATATATGGTTTGTGTAGCTATTGTGTCCTCTATAAACACATTTGAATTGTATAACTTTATCTGAAACTGATAAGAGTAACAAAAAAAGCAAAATAAAACAGACTTTCTAAGATTACAAATGCATTTTTAATACACTATAATAGACTATTGTGGTTTTCATCCTCCAGTGAAAAGAAGAAAAAAAAAAAGTCAAAGACTACAGAAAGTGAATTAGCATGATATGTTATACAAATTGTTAAGAGTGCTTAAGAGCCAAGCTAATGGTTAAAGATAAAAGAAATAAGAAAGCATAAACAGGAGATCTATTAACTCACGGGGAATATGAGAAGAACACAGGAAAATCAATCAACTTAACATTTGAAATAATAGATCCAGGGCTACTATCAAATGTGTAAAAGCTAAAAAAAAAAAAAAGGGTACAATCGAACAAAAACCTGAGATTTGAAAGTTTGGGGGTTTTTTCTTGTTCTTAAAATTAGCAGAACCAGATAACATCCTATATGCAAGCTGCGTTATGGGGTGTCGTGTATGCTTTTGGTCAGGTATTTTATAGACACCCAAAAAATCTTGTTTTTAATGACATTATGGTTCATGTCTATTGATTTTTTTTACATAGTGGTTAAGTATTGTTTTTTAATGCTTATACAGAGTAAAGATGTGACTCTCACTTGAATATGAAATCTGACACATTTTTATTTATTTTATCACTCTCTGAGTATGGAAGTGTCGCATTCTACCACAACAGATTGTCACAGGCACTTTGAACGTGTGTGAACAGATTGTGCTTTGAAACAGAAACGGACGCCTGCAGCAAAGCTTCACGTCTGCATCCCGTCTCTGTCTGAATACAGGACTAACATCTTTACATTATACATTTTCACAAACATATCCATTATTCATGCAGCCATATTTTAATACTATTAGCACTTCTGCAACACCCACCTAAATACCTGTTTGCTTGTTATAAAAGGTGCAGCAACAGCCCAAGTAAATATAAGTGTGAGGAAGCTGTTTTGAGACTTGGGCCACCATACAGAATAAAAATAGATCTTAGGAGGACAAATTACAATGTACATAGGGAAATTTGGGATCCAAGCCTAGTAGACATTTGAGAAAAAAATGTTCACCTTTCTCCAGGGTGTTTGAATCAGCCAACAACAGCCACAAAAGAATATACACACACATTTAATACACAAACAGGAGTAGACAATGCTCCACCTGTGCAGGTGGGAGGTACAGCCACTCAGCAGCTGAGTGGGGCGGCATATGGACGTTCTAATTGGTTAGAAAAGCACAGCTGGAGGACACGAGTCCAGGATTTGGCCTTTGATAATCAGTTCCACAATCTCCAGCCCTCTTTTGCATATCTACCAGGCTGTGTGTGATGCACTGGTTGGTGGGTGGTTCAAACCAAAAAGAGAAATTCCCAAAAATGGATCATTCCGTAGCATCAACGTGGCCTTTCCTACAGTGTATAACCATTTACCTCAAATGTACAGATATACAGTATGAGACTGTTGTGAATGATAATTATAACATACAGGTGTCAAATATGTTCAGAAACGTGCACTGATATTTTAAAAACTCAGAATGTTCCCTTCACCACCGCCTCCCAATTTTCACCACCATCACAAATATTCCTGTTTTCTTTCCATTAATGATCCATATTTATATCTTATAAATATTAAAATATTAAATAAACACTAAAACTTGAGTAAGCTCAGAGTCAACGTGAAAGAGATGTTCATTATTTTGTTTTTTGTTTTTACATTTCTTTATGATTTTGAAAGTTATTTTTCAAAATCCTGGTTTCTTGGTTTCTGGTAGATAATCAACATTCTCTAACAATTCTCTCCAGTTCAGTTCATCTAAATAGCCCTAATTAACAACACATGTAATCTAAAGGCCCTGAGGCAATTCAATTAGATCACACAGTCCGATTGGTAAAGCTTTATATCTAAAGAAAATAGGCTGATTGCATC
>NW_015151220.1:0-1302 GCF_000732505.1 Cyprinodon variegatus
TTGTTAGTGTCAGCCATCATGTTAAAGCATTGAGAAAGTTCTACATATGCGAGAAACTATGGGTTCTGTCGGAAGGAGATGGAAGCCTAAACATTCAAGTGTATAGGAAACCTACTCACACAGACCAGTATGACTCACACCACCCACTGGAACACAAACTCTCAGTCATCAGAACCTTACAACACTGAGCAGAACATGTCCCTACTAAAACAGAAGGGAAGTACAAAGAACAGAAACACATCAAAGATGCTCTCCAAACCTGTGGATATCCAAACTGGGCATTTATCAAATCAGCAAGGAAATCCAAAAGACACATAACAGAAGATAGCGATGAGACAATTAAATGCAAAAACATCACAATCCCTTATGTTGCTGAAGTGTCTGAAAAGCTCAAGGAGTTTCTCCAAATACAAAATCCTAGTACAATTCAAGCCAAACAAAACCCTTAAACAGAGGCTAGTGCACCCTAAAGATAAAACCCCCAGACCGAATATGAGCGGAGTAGTATATGCTGTTCAGTGCAGCAAGGTATGCTATGATCTTTATATTGGAGAAACCAAACAACCTCTCCACAGACGCATGGCTCAGCACAGAAGAGCGGCCTCCTCTGGACAAGACTCCGCAGTACATCTACACCTGGTGGACAAGGACATTCTTTTGAGGACCAGAATGTTCACATTCTGGATGAAGAAAATATGTGGTTTGAGAAGGGCGTGAAGGAAGCCATCTATGTTAAGAGAGAAAAATAACTTTAAACAGAGGTGGTGGACTCAGATTCCAGATTCCAAAAACTTACAATTCAGTAAGATGTTTCAGATATTACAGGCTAACAATGGAACCAAACGACCCACTCATTGGTTTCTATTTGCATGTTTCCAAGCAATACAAGGCCTTGTCTATATAAGACTCAAACTCACTGCAGATCCAGACATTTGGATTGAGAAAGCATCCTGGAGGTGGCAAGAGATCTTCAAATCTAGGAAACCAAGAACAGTGGATTTTTTTTAACTTTTACAGTATCAGTTCTGTCCCTTGCACAGAAGAATAGGAAACATTTTATTGCATGATACCCAACATTTGCAATTCATGCCAATGTCAAATCACATTTTCTTCTTAATTCACATCATTTCTAATCAGAAGTCACTACAATGATTAAATTCATGGAGGATTGAACCCAGGACCTCATACATGCAAAGCATGCGCTCTACCACTGAGCTACATCCCCCACGTTAATGTCTTTAATAAGATGTGTAAAGCAAAGAGTGCTATCACTATGCTCTACTCTTATAGTCCACTGGAAAA
>NW_015151220.1:4380-5388 GCF_000732505.1 Cyprinodon variegatus
ATGTAAACAAACCTCATCACTTGAGAAGGTAGGTGATGCGGAAGTCGTGGAAGATATTTTGTCCCGTAACGCTCGCCGTACTGTTGGCGGGGAGAAGCGGTGTGGGGGAGATGTTCATGTTGCTGCGGTCTGCAGTCTGACCGCTAGATGTCGCTAAAGGTTACACACTGTAGCTTTAATTCACATCATTTCTAATGAGGAGTCACTATAATGATCGAATATTAAATTGATGGAGATCCTGGGGATTAAACCAGGACCTCATACATGCAAAGCATGCACTCTACCACTGAGCTACATCCCCCATGTTGATGTAAATAATAAAACCTGAAAAGCACAAACTGCTATCACTATTATGTAGATATACCTGAATTCCTGCGCGTCTTCCGCCTCTCTGCCTGCTCAGACGCATCTATTCCTCCCCCAAATCTGAAAAGGACAGACTGCTATCACTATGCTCTAGTCTTATAGTTCACTGGGAAAATATAATGGTGTAGGTTCCCGGCCAGCTTCTTTTCATCCAATGAAAGCGTTTGTTCCAATGAAAGCATTCGTTCTTCCGGTTATCTTGAATTATCTCAAATAAACTTGAGTAAATTAAATGTTAAATGTTATTAGATCATTGCCTCATCCATCTCTTTTGCCTGCTATTGACATGGATTTAAATTTGCTCTTTTAAAAGAAAAATAAGGAGAATAATTCAGATTCAAGTATGGTTCAACATTATATAGATAAAAAAAATATTATGGATATGTTAAATTTTTTATGGATGCTTCAAAACATTCTAATATTAGGAATGGTGTTTTGTTTTAGTTCCAGAATTTATTTTTAAATCGGGTAATAGAATCAGTGATCAGTAATGCTTTCAATGCTTTCATTGGATGAAAAGAAGCTGAGCGTGATTGGCTGATGGTATGCTTCATTTACATATATTGCTGAAGTTGCGAGCGCAGAGAGTCGAGCGAGCAGAGAAACAGCCGAGCGCACAGCTGGTGTTGTGCCGATGGCACA
>NW_015151220.1:9303-10491 GCF_000732505.1 Cyprinodon variegatus
GCAAAAGACAAACAATGTTAAAACTCAGGTTGACAAGAACTCAGTTTGACTCAGCAAAACTCAGCTTGGCAAGTGTACCCATAACTGGCAAACACTCTGGCGTTGAGGTAGTGGCAGTCAGCAGCTTAAGAACGCTCCGTTAACGAGGAAACCATCAGCAGGTGTGTGAGGAGGCGGACCAGAACCAGGCGCCTCCTGGTGGAGGAAGGGAGACAAACACAGAACACAAACACACAGACAGGAGTCCTGACAATTACATTTTGCTTCATAGCCACCAAATGAGAATTTATCAGTATTCAACTGAATAAAACCTTTTAAATTTAACAAAAAAATGTATCCACACTGCAAAAGTTAATGTCTGTGACTTGAGAAGAAGACTCAGTTTGTGCAAAGGTCTTTCAAGCATGCTGATTTTTATGGTGTTAGATTGCTGCCAAAAACCAGATGAGCATAATAAGCAATTAGAATAGTGAAGTTAATCATTAATTAATTAATCAAAACCGTGCATTTAAAACAGTGGTGTCAAAAGTACACACATTAGTTACTTAAGTAGAAGTATAGATACTGCAGTTTAAAAATTGAAAGCTCAATTTTTCCACTATTTTGAAAAATTATTTGAGATAGGTCCAAGGATGAGGGAGGTCTTGTTGGTCTGCGTCTCCATCTCCCAATACGCTCTCACCTGTGTCCAACCTTTCAGACATTTCAACACCTTTTTCTGAATCCAACATTGTAGCATGGCATAGACAATTCACATTTGCAGTTTGAAGAACACCTGCTTATTTTTGATGACATCCTATAGCTAACCAATGAGTGTTTGCGTTAGATGACTTATCCAATCACAGTGGTTTTCACAAGATGTGGATGGCGCCAATGATCTGAATTGGAGGGCGCACATGACCTGAAATAAATATTTGTAAACATTGAACTGAAGCCAATAGTAACGGGTAACGTTTGTTATAAAAGTGTAAGGAATTTTTGGTTGAGTAACAATGTAGGTATATTACAAGTTTGTGACAACATTTATAATAGTTAAGGATAAACCATTAGGGATAAGGTGTAATGAAAACAGGAGCTTTCCGAAGCATCCTAGGTTCGCACTGAGTGTGTAATTACCAGAGATGGGAAGTAACGAAGTACAAATACTTCGTTACTGTACTCAAGTAGATTTTTCTGATATTTTTACTT
>NW_015151220.1:12149-13595 GCF_000732505.1 Cyprinodon variegatus
TGTGTACTCCGACGTCGAGGTGCTAACGTCTCTGTTAAACACTTTAAAAAACTCTGAAAATGGAATACGAAAGGTGGATTCTTGATTCTCGAGGTCGGAGTGTTTACTGTACGACGACGTGTTTGTCGTCTTCATCATCGGTGAACTATATGTGGAAAGGTAAGTAGTTAATTAAAACTGATAATAGAAATTTAATATCTGCCTCGTGTGCTCTGACAAATTAAGATAGGCTTTAGCTTTATGTAGGTTAAATGACTTTTATAGTGGAATTCTTGTTAATGGCAGCCATCATGTTAAAGGATAAGGAAGTACTACATATGTAAGAAACTATGGGTTCTGTCATTTGCAGAGAAGCATTTTATTGCATGAAAACCAGCATCTGTGGTTCTGCTTTTAATTTGCAAGATTTATTCCGTGACATAATTTATCTTATATGAGATCCCAGTCAAATCACATTTGCTTCTTGATTCACATTATTTCTAATGATTACTATGAATCAGTAGTCACTGGAATGATCAGAAGAATGTATGGATATTAAAACCATGGAGATGCTGGGGATTGAACCCAGGACCTCATACATGCGAAGCATGCGCTCTACCACTGAGCTACATCCCCATGTAGATGCCTTTCATAAAATATGAAAAGCAAAGAGTGCTATCACTACAGTATGCTCTGCTCTTATAGTGACCAGAAGAATTTTCTCCCTGGTCTGAAGTCTAAGTATTACACCCAACTTTTTTGTTTAACAGTTGGGTGTAATACATAATATTTATTCCAGGTGTACTTTTTTTTTGCTTCTCCATTATACTATTTATGAGTGAAAAGTTCCAGTTTAGCTGGCGCTATGCACAATGGGACACTGCAATGTGTGACTTGTGACAGAGGAAAGCTAAAGCTACTTCCAGCTAGCTTTCTTTAGCATTTCACGTGAAACGAGCCTCTCCTTGCAGGCATTGGAACCCAGGGGAAAGAGAATCGATTGATCTCATGCTCTGATTTTTAAACCCTCTAAGTATTACTCCTAGGGGTCAAACTATTACCAAAGGAGGGTGGATCTGGCCTGAGTGACAAACCATTCGTATATGAATCACAAACAACTGCAAGTTAAACAATGACGTCTTTATTGTAATAATTCAGGATTACAGAAATCTAACTTCTATTAGAAAATAAACCCGCGCTAGACTAAGTGACCAGTTTCAAAGAAAAATAATAAAACCATAAGAGTCAGTTTAACTGGCTTCTGAGATTGTCCAAGATAGGCCAGATGTTAATACATTCAATAGCGGAGGTCTTGTTGGACTCTGTCTCCATCTCCCGATACGCTCTCGCCAGTGTCCGACCTTTCAGACATTTCACCATCTTTTTCTGAATCCTACATTGTAGCGTGGCATAGACAATTCACGTTTGCAGTTTGAAGAACACCAGCTTACTTCTGATGACTTCCTT
>NW_015151220.1:15421-18113 GCF_000732505.1 Cyprinodon variegatus
ATGTTAAAGCATTAAGAAAGTTCTACATATGTATGAAACTATGGGTTCTGTCATTTGCAAGGAAGAATAGGAAACATTGTTTGCATGATAACTGTCATTTGTGGTTCTGCTGCCAATTTGCAACATTTATTTCATGACACAATTTATTTTACATGCAATGTCAGTCAAATCACATTTGCCTCTTAATTCACATTATTTCTAATGATTACTATGAATCAGGAGTCACTGCACTGATCAGAGGAATGTATGGATATTAAAATCATGGAGATGCTGGGGATTGAACCCAGGACCTCATACATGCGAAGCATGCGCTCTACCACTGAGCTACATCCCCCATGAAATTGGTTTTAACAAAATCTGAAAAGCAAAGAGTGCTATCACTATGCTCTGGTCTTATAGTCAACTGGTAACATATAATTGTGTAGGTTCCCCTAGCATGGAATAACACTGAATTGTTATTTGGAATAGCAATGAAACAGAGATCTCCCTTGTATCTTCCATTGTATCTCTTCGTAGTGGGTAGGATCCGATTCATGTGACCAGAAGAATTTTCTCCCTGCTCTGACCTCTAGGTATTACACCCAACTGTTTTGTTAAACTCAGTGATACAGAATACTTATTCCAGGTCTACATTTTTTTTATTTTTCATTATACTATTTATGAGTGAAAATGACTTTTACTTAAGTCTTTATAAATTGAAAGCTAAATTTTTCCACTATTTTGAAAAATTATTTGAGATAGGTCCTAGGATGAAGGAGGTCTTGTTGGTCTCTGTCTCCATCTCCCGATACGCTCTCGCCAGTGTCCGACCTTTCAGACATTTCACCATCTTTTTCTGAATCCCACATTGTAGCATGGCATAGACAATTCACGTTTGCAGTTTGAAGAACACCAGCTTGCTTCTAATGACTTCCTTTAGCTAACCAATGAGTGTTTGCGTTATATGACTTATCCAATCACAGTGGTTTTCACTAGATGTGGATGGCGCCAATGATCTGAGTTGGATGGCGCACATGACCTGAAATAACTATTTATATACATTGAACCGAAGCCAATAGTAACGGATAACGTTTGTTATAAAATTGTAAGGAATTTTTGGTTGAGTAACAATGTAGGTATATTACAAGTTTGTGACAACATTTATAATACTTAATGGTAAACTATTAGGCCCTAATGATTAGGGACTAGGTGTTATGAAAACAGGAGCTTTCTGAAGCTTCCTTGGTTCACAATGAGTGTGTAATTACTGCCATTGAGGGATTGCACATGCTATCCTTGCTGTGTACATAATACAAAGGGTTTGAGGCATATTTGTAACAATGGGCGTCCATGGGTTAAATGACTTTTATTGAGGAATTATTGTTACTACATATGTACATTGTTTCTACATATGTAAGAAACCATGGGTGCTATCATTTGCACAGAATAGGAAACATTTTATTGTATGATATCCAACATCTGTGGTTCTGCTGCTAAATTGCAGCATTTATTATGTGGCACAATTTCACATGCAATCTCAGATAACCTTTGTTACATTCACATTTAATGTTTACTATGAATCAGGAGTCACTATAATGATCAGAGGAATGTATGGATATTAAAGTCATGGAGATGCTGGGGATTGAACCCAGGACCTCATACATGCGAAGCATGCGCTCTACCACTGAGCTACATCCCCGATGAAAATGGAATGAACAAAATGCGAAAACGTCAGAGTGCTATCACTATGCTCCAGTCTTATAGTCCACTTGAAAAATGTAATTGTGTAGGTTCCTCTGTAGTATGGAATAACACTGAATTGTTATTTCGAATAGCAATGAAGCATAGTTCTCCCTTGTATCTTCCATTGTATCTTTTCGTAGTGGGTAGGATCCAATCCAAGTGACCAGAAGAATTTTCTCCCTGCTCTGACCTCTAGGTATTACACCCAACTGTTTTGTTAAACTCAGTGATACAGAATATTTATTGTAGGTGTCTGTTTTTTTGCTTTTTCATTATACTATTTATGAGTGAAAATTACTTTTGCTTAAGTCTGAAACAGAATAGATGATTCCCCTTTTTCATTCAAACGAGTCATAAGCAGTGGTGTCAAAAGTACACACATTTGTTCCTTAAGTAGAAGTATAGATACTGCAGTTTAAAAGCACTCTGGTAAAAGTTGAAGTATCAACTTGACCTCTTTACTCAAGTGAAATACATGTGCTCCAAAGAATATACAGTTTAAAAGTATAAAGTAACCTTTAAAGACAAACAACCAGATGCCTCTTTATAAATTGAAAGCTAAATTTTTCGACTATTTTGAAAAATTCTTTAAGATAGGTCCAAGGATGAAGAAGGTCTTGTTGGTCTCTGTCTACATCTCCCAATACGCTCTCACCTGTGTCCAACCTTTCAGACATTTCAACATCTTTAGATGATGTGTAGAGTAACGAGTAACATTTGTTTTAAAAGTGTAAGGCATTTTAGGTTGCGTAACAATGTAGGTATATTAGAGCATATTGAGGCATATTTGTAACAATGGGCCTAGGTGTGATGAAAACAGGAGATCTCAGTCAAATCACATTTTCTTCTTAAAGCTACAGTGTGTAATAATTACATGGATATACAGTCAGAAATGTAATATATTATACATAACTATGTTATTTTATCATCATCTACGAGCTCAGCCTCTTAACCTTAATATTTGCGTTGC
>NW_015151220.1:20785-22101 GCF_000732505.1 Cyprinodon variegatus
TTGGAACCCAGGGGAAAGAGAATCGATTGATCTCATGCTCTGATTTTTAAACCCTGAATGACGTAGGGGTATTTCCTTTTGAGATTTCAGCCTTCTTGTCAGCTGATTGGTCCATGCCTGAGCTAACTCTTCCTTTGGCTGGAATTTTCCAGAAGTCTCCAGAGCATTCTTTGTTCTCTTTGTGCAAAGGGAAGGGGGATGGTTTGAAATGGTTCATCAAATAGATTTGGCTCCATTTTGGCAATATATCATAACACACCCAACAGTTAATATGAATTGAAAGCTCAATTTTGCGACTGTTTTGATAAATTGTTTGAGATTGGTCTAAGGATGCGGGAGGTCTACGTCTCCATCTCCCAATACACTCTTGCCTGTGTCCTAACTTTCAGACATTTCAGCATCTTTTTCTGAATCCCACATTGTAGCATGGCATAGACAATTCACGTTTGCAGTTTGAAGAACACCTGATTGCTTCTGATGATACCTTTAGCTATGAAAACAGGAGCTTTCCGAAGCTTTCTAGGTTAAAACTAAATGTGTAATTACTGCCATTCATACAAGGGGTTTGTTGCATATTTGTAACAATGGGCATCCATGGGTTAAATGACTTTTATTGTGCAATTATTATTAGTGCCAGCCATCATGGTAAAGCATTAAGTAAGTTCTACATATGTGTGAAACTATGGGTTCTGTCATTTGCAAGGAAGAATAGGAAACATTTTATGGCATGATATCCAACATCTGTGGTTCTGCTGCTAAATTGCAACATTTATTATGTGACACAATTTATTTTACATGCGATCTCAGTCAAATAATCTTTGTTTCATTCACATCATTTTTGTTTACTATAATTCAGGAGTCACTAAATTGATCAGAGGAATGTATGGATATTAAAGTAATGGAGATGCTGGGGATTGAACCCAGGACCTCATACATGCGAAGCATGCGCTCTACCACTGAGCTACATCCCCAATGAAAATGGAATGAACAAAATGCGAAAACGACAGAGTGCTATCACTATGCCCTAGTCTTATAGTCCACTGGAAAAATATAATTGTGTAGATTCCTCTGTAGTATGGAATAACACTGAATTCTTATTTGGAATAGCAATGAAGCATACTGTAGGTCTCCCTTGTATCTTCCATTGTATCTTTTCGTAGTGGGTAGGATCCAATCCAAGTGACCAGAAGAAATTTCTCCCTGCTCTGAACTCTACGTATTACACCCAACTGTTTTGTTAAACTCAGTGATACAGAATATTTATTGTAGGTGTCTGTTTTTTTGCTTTTTCATTATACTATTTATGAGTGAAAATT
>NW_015151220.1:22743-23645 GCF_000732505.1 Cyprinodon variegatus
TCAAGCTAAGCTTTGAGCACAAAGAAAGCTTGGAAGAAGAGAAGAGCCAGGAGGCCGAGGAACTGCAGGCCTCTCCAGTTCTGACTGCAGGTTCAGAGTCTAAGGCTTTTACAGAATTTAAGTCTCATAACCTGAAAATAGAAGCTCAATATTTGTCATTTTATTTCCTGGTTGTGTTTTTCTTGTCTGTGTTCAGCTGCAGCTGGGAAGGCAGATATTTGATGGCGTCGCCAACCTCATCTACGACTCTGTGGAGATGCGCCGCCAGTATCAGCACTACAGAGACCATGTCCAGCTCATCAATATACCCACTGTTGTCACAATAGATTCACAGCCTGCAGAGGTACATTTACAGCACTGCTCAGAGGTTTACAAGGAAAACTGCTTTAAAGGGTGTTTGAATTGTTTATTTCAGCTGGTCCTCATTTTATTAGTGAACTATAAATATATTATTAAACAAAAACTGATTTAAATTTGAAATCAAAAGCTGCATAAGTTGCTGTTTTTACTCTAAATAAGAGATTCAACGTTTTACACAAAGCCTACAAAACTAATTTATTAAAACTACATCGTTTGTTTCCATTAACAAGCCTCTAGTATAATTATGAAGTAACTTTTGACCATGAAATTAAAAACTTCATTCAAATAGGCTGTTTTCTGATGTTTTGGACATGGACCTCTTTAAAACATAGTCCACACATTACAAATAGGGTCGAGGTTTCAAAAATGCTCATCTCTTCTTTTCACGCATCCAACTGTTGATTTAGGTTGAAATTGAATTTAATTGGCCGACTCACTTTATGCACTGCACCAGTATCATGAGCCGAGCATGCACCCATGGCATGATGCTGCCACCACCATGCTCGACTATTGGAGCTGTGCAGATAAATGTGGGCAGATGA
>NW_015151220.1:23803-34668 GCF_000732505.1 Cyprinodon variegatus
TTTCTTGCAAATGTTGATCAAATACTTTAAGGTTTTAGCTACAGGTCATAAAATGGCATTAGCAGAGGATGGTTTCGATCCATCGACCTCTGGGTTATGGGCCCAGCACGCTTCCGCTGCGCCACTCTGCTGTGCTGATGTTGCATTGATGCAATCAGAGCTTGATTTCTGCCAATGATTTATTATTGATTTTCTTCATATGTTCAAAGTAGGAGGTATTCAGAGGGGCCACATGTGTATAGATGTAATTCATTGACACCTTGCAAAACAGGAAATAGGTTTAAGACCCAGTCTTGGCAGAAATTTATTTTAATTTACCTAACCTTTATTATTTTCACGTTCCAATATTGTATATAATACATTGTTTTAAAAAAAAAAATCTACCTACTTCTGCATGCATAGCAGGACCTATGATTAAATGATATAGCATCAGTATGTGCTCTAAATTATACAACCAAAAAACATGCTATAATAAATTAACAATTAAAAATACATCTGAATTATTTTTGTTTAGTTTTATTTCTCATAGGATTTTCTTTGAGTGTGTTGAAAACGGGAGTTATTACAATATTTTGAGACTTTAATAGAAATCAATACAATACATTTGCTTTTACCTCAAAAAAATTAATCTTACACACAGAAACCTCCTTTATGGCAGATGTATGTGGAGTCAATAAGCAAATTTCTTATTATTGTTTTAAAAAATAGAAAAAATGATCAAACAGACAGAGGGGTGCTGGTGCCTATCTCCAGCTGTCTATGGGCAAAAGGCAGGTAGAACTACTAAATATATTTCTAAATAAAAAAAATGTAAAAATGGTAATAATTAGGATGAATGGATGATTGCATGTGTACATAATTATTATATAATAAATAAAGTTGCTTTTTTTTTTTTTTTACAAATAAAATTTTATATTTCTATAAAAAAAAACATCTAGATTTCAGATCAATGCAGAAACAAGATGTTTCTTATAAATGTGGCAAAACAGCTTCCGGTAGAGCTGTTTAGATCCCCAGTCATGTAATTTTGAGTTTTAACAACCAAATTTATCTGGTAGAAACAAAAAATAATGGAATAACGAAGCAAATTTGACAATAAGGTACAGCTTGATATAAGAACGGTTTGAGCAAAAAGAACAGCATGTTGGAATTGCACCTCGAATGAGTTTGGTTACAGCCCTACAAAATAATAGACTACAAAGACAAAACATGTCATTTCAAACTGATATAGGCAGCAATTTGACAAATCCGTTTGTTTCCAGTCTTTAAAATAAGCAAGAAGTAGAAAAATCTGTGACATCACATAGAATTACTAAATATATTACTAGTAAACAGTATAGCAGTGGTACAATTATATGCATGAAAACAAGCATAGTAAGTTAAAATGATGACATCAGAAGTGTTATAAAATATTCCATATTTTAATGTTCAACCAACAAGCATGACAAAATTTTTCCAATAATAAATCTTTAAAATAGTTTGTGTTTCCAGCATTGCTCCTTAGTAAATACATTATTCTGTCTTTGCCACAAAATTAGATGAAACAGCGCCACTTCCCGTAGTGGTCATATAGTATATTACATCCGTAGTGGTTTAGGACTACCATAGGAAATGAATGGGAAACTGTTTAGGGCGGTTAAGCTAAACAAATCTCAGGGATGAAGGTTCGAGTCCTGGTCTTGGCAGAAGTTTACAAAAAAAATTTTTTTCCTGAGGGTCCAGGTTCAACCTCCAGCCCAGTGTTATTTTGTTATGTCGTTTGACTTGCAGCTCTAATATTCTCACTTGTTTCTATTGCTGGAAATTGTTAGAGGTTGCAGTGATAAAAATTCTCTAATTACGAATCACTCTGAATTATTTTGTTTACGTTTCATTATGATAGAATTTTCTTGGTGTGTCTTGAAAACAGGAGTTATTACTATATTATGAAGCTTTAGTAAAAATAAAAAAAAAACATCACAATACACAGATACCTCCTTTGTGACATTTGAATAAAATCAAGCAAATTTGTTTTTATTTTGTTCTTCAGAAAAAGAAACGACAGTTCAAATACAAATACAGATATATAAATGTTATCTGAGTATAAAATTGTAATTATTTTTGATGGATAATTATTTATGCATATATTAGGTAACTAATGTATTATATCATAACAAATAAAGATAGAAAATAATATCTCTCTTTAAAAATAAATCCGTATTTTATACATTAGCTCAATGCAGAAAATCTGTGTTTCTTATTGTAGCAAAACCAGCTTCTAATAGAGCTGTTTAGATCTGCAGCCATGTGATTTTAAGCTTAGACAACCAAATTTCTCAGCTAGAATAACAGAAATGATGGGATAATGTTGCAAATTTGACAATAACATAATATGTGATAGGGTAGCAGTTGGGGGAAAGGCAACAGCATGCCAGAAATGCACCTTGACTAGTTTGGTTACAAGCTCTACAAAAAAGAAAAAAACTACAAAGACAAAACATGTCGAAGTATCAAGTGAAGTATTGAAGCAAATATATTGATCATAATCAGGGATCTAGAGCATTTACTTTATTAGCATTAGCATTCATTTAGGTATAGCAAGGAATGAAACAATAAGTGACATCACAGAACTAAATAACTTATTAAATACCAGGGCAGTGGTATAGTTAGATGCAGGAACACAAGTTAAAAAGCAGGAACAATGTTTCCTCTTTGCTGGTAAATAAAGAGCAACAGCGCCACTTCCCCTAGTGGTCATATAGTGTATTACAGCCGTAGTGGTTTAGGACTACCATAGGAAATGAATGGGAAACTGTTTAGGGAGGTTTAGCTAAACATTGCTGTGTTCAAGATGTTGGTAGCATGTAAGAGTGAATGCTGTCAGATGAGGATGTTTTTAAATGTATATCAAATATTTCCTTACACCATCTACTGAATCTAGTCATTAATATTTACCATGTGTTTTTGCTGTGTCTGCGTTGTGTCTGCTGTTCTCCAGACCCGACTCAGGAAAAGGCAACTACTCAGAGATCAGGGCGCACGGAGCTATTGGACAGAGGAGATTTCATCCAACCATGTACTGATCACACACCAGGAAACCCAGGAAAAGGCCACCGCTTCGAGATGAGGGATCCGACCGCTCTGTATCCGCAGCATTGGTGGTTCAGTGGTAGAATTCTCGCCTGCCACGCGGGAGGCCCGGGTTCGATTCCCGGCCAATGCAACAGATACTTTTTCTTTTGAGCAGGGGGTCTCATGTTCCAGCACGTACGACAGACTAGAACTTTAAAATCCATAAATCCAATCTATTCCTGCTATTTTGGCACCACCATGGTGCCTCTAAAAGCAGCTTACACATAGAGCTCCAGCTCTTACGTAAACACCGGGGGAGGGTCGGGAACGCCGCTCTGTGGGCAGACTGCAGGACAGGAAAGCTGTTACTTCCTTTGTTTTTATCTTTAAGCCTGTTATAAACCTGATAAGAGGAGAGAAGTTTGTTATTTTAGTTGCTAGCAACAACCGTTAGACTGATTCCAGCAGATCACCAGCTAACCGTTTGCTTTAGAGCAGCTGTGCATGAGAAAGAATGTGGGAGTTTCTCCTGAAGCTGAATCATAGGTTAGTACCAGTGGATGTCCACCAGATGGAGCTAAATAAAGTGAATAAAGTAGAATTTTGCTGGGATATCAGATGTTTATTTTTCTCACTCACTTATTTAGATGCATTTCTTTAGGAGTTTGTGCCTTGTTGTGTGTATAAATAAACAAATGGCAACTGAAAACAGTCCTGAACCTTTACAGTTAGAGCTGCAGTGGAAATGCCATTGGAAAGGGCCAAATTCATTTCAATAGGGGTGGCCAGTCAAAAACAGATGTACACTGAGGGGTGGCCTGAATGCGGATAGGCGCCAGAACCTCAGGCTCAATCTACACTGTTCCAACAGGAACGAGCACAACATGCATGTTTTCTAAATAAAGACAATCTATACTTTCCTCCAGCCTTTGCTAACAAATAGACACATATATTTAAACACCCATGCTATCTAAATAAAAGGTAGTAAATGGTAGTGGACAAAATTTCTGGGGCGAACATCTTTCCCATTTTCATTACTTACCTACTTTTAATCAAAAATTGTTCTGCATAAAATTAACATTTACATGTACTTATATCTAAATTAAATGGATTTTTAAGTTATTATGAAAGTAGTTATTTATCTATGATTTCACTGATGACTTGCACAGAATTTTCTTTTTACCCCATATAACACAAAATTTAGTTCTGAGATGAGCATGGATTCTGTATATATCAACTTTAATGTTTGTATTTTGATGTGCATAATTAACCGCAGCATATTAGTTGTCAAGTAATTTTTAATAAATTAAAAATGTAAATATTTAATAAGTCTGAAAGTATTACTGCTGCTACCTTCTGTTTTAGAGGGCAAAATAAATGGTAATGGTGGCCAATGATTGGCTAAGAGGGGCAATGGCCACCCCTGGCCCCCCATCTAGCTCCACCCCTGGCTGAGGGCTTTCTTTAAGAGTAGCTCCACAGTTAATCCTAAATTCACCACCATGCAGTGCCTTGACACCCCACTAGGTGGTGACCACCACATTGATGAAAACCTCCCCAGTAAAAGGAAAAACTCCTGGTTCATATCTGGTCTTTCTCTTTTTGTTTTGTATCTATTTTGTCCTATTTACTTTTGGGCATATTCTACCTGATCAAATATGACTAAGGGTATTTCAACACTTCAACCTTTATGCGTTTTAGTCCCTTTCCAGGCCATTTCCATTTAAAAGCTTGTGCGCTGCAAAAGTTTTTTTTTTTTTTGCTTGAATGAAGAAATTAATGCATACAAAATCCAAGAATCAAACCCACACAACACTTTTAAGAAAACATGTCAGTTTATCTAAATGTTATGTAGTGAATTTAAGAAGGCAGGGAAGGAGTTGAACAGTGTAAGTCAAACAGTGACTGGAACTAAACCAAGATGTATGCAATAAAGTAAAACTTTTATTTTGTATTTTTACTTAAATGGGTGCAACAATATAATTTATGTTATAAATACACTTATGGTCACACACTCAAACTAACACACAATAAATTGTTAACACAAACTAATTGATTTCCTCCGCACAGGGATTTGAAAAAAAAAAACAACAACTACATTATATATTTTATAATACAATTACATATTTATAATCAATATACCTCATTGTAGAAACTAAAATCATCATTCTAATAAAAGCACTTTGAGTAGAATGGAATTGCTCCATGGAGAAAACAAAGTTTTTGTATATCTAAAGATTTAAATACATATATGAATTTAATTTATCAGGAAACCAGGTTAGACTTAAAAGAAATAAGATGTAAGAAAATAATATAAGCTGACATAAAAATCTCCCATTCATCATATTTTTATAAACTACAATCTCATTAAATACATTCAGGTTTACTGGCACATAAGTTGTTATTTTTCTCCATGATAATGTTTTAAGAAAAAGTTTAAAAAATATATTACATTCAAATAACAAAAAAAGATAATAATACATTCATATGAAACATCTACTTTTTATTATTATCTAATATTCTGCATTCTTGCTGTTTGTGTAAAGTATGAAGGCTTTAATGTCCTATCCTAAGGAACCGTTCAACACCTACACAGAAGCCTTTGTCAAAAATCTGATTAAAATCAAGTAAAATTAGGAGCTAAACTGACTTATCAGTATTGTCTGTGATTTTTCTTCTTTATGCCATCTTCTAAATATACTATTGCTGCAATTTGATTTCTGCGTTTCATTTTTCATTCTAAAATCCCTTTAAATTTCATGCTTTAATTTTCTTTACAATGGAAAGATATGTGAAAAATATTGATCAGAATCATAATTGCTGTCCATGGTGCTGACTGAATTTAAGGTCATTCATGAAACGAAGACTGCTGAAAATATGTTGATATGGACTATTTCTATTGATTTGTCATAAAGAGCATTTTGGTTTACAAGGGATGCTGATGGAGCAAATAATTTCCATACAGCAAAAACTGCCAAAAAGAAAGTGTGATGGAAAGGAAAACATTTAGGTTGTTTTGACCAAATTTCAACAACAAAAAAAAGGATTTAATTACTTAAAAAGGACAATATAAAAACCTCTGAGAAATATATATATATTATATATATGTGTTTATACTGATCCAATTGATGTCATATTGACTCCATCTCTGTATTTAATAAAAGCAGATAACAGATCAATGTACATTTCATGATGTGACACATAACTAAATAAATAACATGGTGGGATATTTGCATACCGTCTGTCTGGAATGAGTTTTACACGATTCAGTGATGAATGTCAGCGTACTATTGGCCCTTATGAGTTACAGCCTGAGTCATACCAGCCCCTAGTTTTGTTTACCACCACATTTACATTTTCCGCCTGTTTCTGATTGGTATTTTCTGAATATAAGCTGCTCAGTATGGCAGACACCAGCGCCGGATTTGTTCACATTGTACTGCATCACGCACCGCCCTTAAGCAAAAATAAAAAATATGCTGCAGTGTTTTTAAAAAAAAACTGCACTCTGCATTATGAAAATAAATAGCAGCAGCAGATGGTAAAGGCACGACTCACGCCGTCTTTGGCTGTTTCAGTTGAGATACATAAATAAATGTAGACACAGTGCCGACACAGCTGCTTATGATCTTCAGCTTTGCAGCTTCTGATTTAAACTCCTCTAAAATACATTTTCATGAACTTTCAGGAAAGTGCAGCGTTAATCTTTTTTAAAAATAAAACAAAAACAGCTGATGACCCAGACTGTTTTCTTGTAATTCTTAAAAATGAGGAGGCACAGTTTAATTGGCATTAGGAAGTTAGTAAGCATGCTGTAAGCAGCAGATTTGAGTAGCAGTTCCTAAAACCTCTGCCTCTGTTCAGTTACTCTGAGTCTAGAAATATAATTATTTGCATTAAAACACACCTGCGGGTTAGCGTTTGTCTTTTATTTTCTCTAACTTTTTTATAAACTGAAGATAAATAAAATTGTGCAACGTGCAAGACGTTCATAACAACACGCATGTCTTTATCTGTTCCTTTTTTAAGCTGCCAGACGTATTTGAAATCTCTTGCTTTTCATGCTTCCTGGGGTTCTGGTTTGTGGTCGCTGACCAAAGAAGAACACAGTGAACAAACAGAGGACAAATGGAGAAGTACTGAGCATGAAACAGAACAGCACCTGAGAATCAATTGCCTGTTTCACAAAGAAAATGACCCCAAACATATGGCTAAATCTACACACACACTGTACATCAAACACAGAGTTGTTATAGAAGAGTAGAGCAGCAGATGAGGGAAGTAGACCTATTGGCAAACTACTGACAGTAGAAGTGGCAAAAGTTTTACAACAGGGGATTTTGTTAAACCAAATTATTAAAAAATATATATAAAAAATGTCTCCAACTCTACATATTGACTCATAAGGACACAAATAACTTGTAGAAAAAACATTATAGTCTCATGTTATAGTTAGACTACATAGGTGATGCTGCAAGTAGTGCGTTGGCCTCTTGGTAGTGACCTGGGTGGGCTAAATGGGACTTATTTTTTTCGTAGGGATTGTTTTTCTGTATATTATTTTATATCTATATTTGCTGGATAAATATATTTTTTGTATTTACAAACTGTATGTATAAAAAGAAAACTCAATAAAAAGACAGCGATTAAAAAAATGAGTTATTCCATCAGGTTGCAGCTGAATTTAGCAAACTGCACTCATGTTTACATTTGTGAAGCTAGGACAGAAAAGCTTTTTTTTTTCAATACTATTATCATTTAAGCCTTTTTTCCATATTTTATTTTTTTTTTACCAGGGATGCAGATTATAGGGCCCACTTGGCTAGAAAATGATCTGATTTCTGTTGGGATTATTTGTAAATTACATAAAAGCCCCATCCTATAAGACCTAATTAAGTATGATGACCAACAGGTCAGGTTAAAACAGGACCCATATGGGGATCTTGTCCATTTAAGAATAACTACACATTTAAAACACAGCTGCTATCTGTTTGTCTTTCTAAACTGCATAAAGCCCATTTATTAAGTTTAAATAAAGGGTCCATTGTGAACTTTCAGTATTGAGGCCCATATAGTTATGTTTTTTTGTGGTTAGGTCAGGATCAAGTTGCTAAACAACTGAATAAACTAAAAACATAAGTCCAAAAAAATAACAAGACCGAAAGGAAGCTCACGAAAACTCACTTGCAGCATCACATAATTAAATTATTTAAAGCTTTGCACAGCTTTATGAAAAGCTTAATTTACCTTTTATTAGTTGAGGGCTGGAATATTTGGTGTCTCTCATTTCCCTCCAGCTAGCTGGATAACTCACAGTGTAATAAAATGAAGTCTCTTTATAAGAAGCTATTGTCACTAAGCCCTCCAAGGATCCACTCATTGTCTTTCAGGAGTTCAGAAAGAGGTATGTCTCCAGGAGGATCTGGTGCCGGTTGGGAGAAAGATTGGTTAAAGCTGCTGGAGGTAGTCAGACTGTGATTCAGAGGACTGGGAACAGTGAGCATGGAGAGCAGAGACTCAGCACCAGGTGAACCATGTTGAATGTGACTTTGCATGGAGGTAAAATAAGGAGCAGGAGAAGGTACCAAAGGAGACGGAGGGGTAGGAGTTTGAGGAGGAGCACCGTTTCCACTGAACTTACATAAAGGCAACTGACACGCATTCCTTTGACTGCTTTTCTGTGGTAAACATGTGTCTTGGACCGCTGGAGGGGAGGAATGGGAGTACAAAGTAGGTTCAGTTGAAAATGAGGATTCTGGGTTTCCCAAAACTGCATCCTTTGCTGAGGAGATTGTGTGGACTTTTTTAGTCAGAATCTGAGCTGCTGTGCAGGAACTAAAGCTGGCATCTGGGATCAGAGGAGTGTTACAAAACAATGAATGAGGAGCTGGGTGTGTGGAGAAAGACACGGAATAAGGGGAAGTTGATGAGGATGAGGTGGAGGTAACGAGGAGTTTATTTGAAGAGGCAGCTGCTGGTCCTGTTGTTGTTTTTGAAGAAAGTAAAGATGAGAGATGTGTCTTTTTAGCGTTGATGAAAGTGTTGAAACCAACACTGGTTTTTATAGGAGGCAGGTTGGACGCCTGAAAAGAACTGGGGTTTGCTTTGCATCCAGCTGGGGACAAAGCGGGATCTTTTAGGCGGCAGTGAGGTTTGTGGTGTTCCAGAGATGTCTCGTAGAAGCAGAGGTCTTTCTTTAAAGTTGCGATCTCCTTCCGTAGAGCTGAATTGGATTGCTCAAGATGCTGTAGCTCCTGAAGAAACAAAAAGAGGGAGGAAAATTAGCGAGGGGTTTTCTTAATTAAAGCAAAGAGGAGCTCCTTAATTAACACAAAAAATATCCCGCCCACATACAATCACAGCAGACCTAACCGGTGCTGTAATGAGTAGACACAGTCACAGCAGAAAAAACCACTGAGATTAGGATACTGAGTCACACCAGCGTCTCCGAGGAGAAATGAAACAGCTTTTAATAGGAAGCACAGAGAGCTCAGCATGAAACGTGAGTGACATAACAGAGGCTCTTTATGAAAATCAGCTCTCCCTTTCTATGTTTTTAAAGTTGATACTATAATCATTAGATTTTAAATCTTAAAAGGTTATTTTTAACAAGCAGTGGGATTATTTGTATAATGTATAGAGAACCTGGGTGTTTAATATAGATGGTTCCAAAACTGTAAGGGGGTTCCACAAGGTTCCAATTACTTTCCTTTTTCTAAATACTCACAGAAGACTCTTCATTATGCACACTTGTTTAATTGCTTTACAACCAAATGATAAAAAGGAATTAACATTGCAGAAGCCCAATGAGTTCAGGCACAAAGAAGTGTTAGACCACTTTATGTTGAACCCAAACAGGGATGGGAAAGAACTTCCATTTAAGATTAGGCGACTTTGAATGTGGAATAGTTATGTTTGCTACACAGGCTAATCTGAGCATTTTAGAAACTTTTGATTCAACCAGATTTATAGATGGTATGCTAAAATGGAAATATAAAGGCATAAGTATCTCCCATAAACCACTTCTTACAACAATGTTAAGCACAACACCATCTTTATCTGGGAACATGGTAAGTTAAAGCAGCAGAGGACCATGCTGAGTAAAGGGAATTGAGGCTACAAATCACACAAATTTACATTAATTAAAACTACATTGCCTGGTCTTTTTTTTAGCTGCAATACTGAGATGGTCAGAATCTGGTATTTTCAGTTTTTCTACTGCATTTTGCACCATATATTTTTGTCTTTGCACTGCTCTGAACTTTTTAATATCAATTTTGCACCATGGTTTTTCTCCCATGCTATTAACATTTGATCACTGCTGCACTTTATGGAATGAAAATGTTCATTTCACTGCTAAGCTGCAGCTCATTTACTGTCTGAAAGCTGTACAAAATGAAATGTTGTACATTCTTTGTAAACAAAATGACAATAAAAGTTGTTTAAGTCTACTGTGAGCCTATGTGTCTGTAGTTCAGAGGTGTAATGGTAGCATAATGATTTAGGGGAAATATTCAAGCACAATTTAGACCCCTTTTTTTATCGTCATTACACTGTCACAAGTAAAGAGCAACAAAATGAACGCTGCATTTAACCCATCCCCTTGGGGAGCAGTGGGCTGCCATTGTGCTGCACCCAGGGAGCAGTGTGGGGTTAAGGGTCTTCCTCAGGGACCCAGAGTGGCCGTCTGTGGGAGTGGGGCTCGAATTCAGAACCTCAAGATTCCAAGCTCTATGCCTTAACCACTAGGCCAGCACTCATCCTCCCAACCCACCCCTTATCATCATATATATATATATATATATATATATATA
>NW_015151220.1:34768-47062 GCF_000732505.1 Cyprinodon variegatus
TTTAAAGATTAATTTTAGGCTCTAGTAGTCTTTATTTTTGTTACTTTTGAAAGCAGACAGACGGAGACCTGCAGCAGAGGTCACCAGGCCAGGACTCAGACGTGAACTGCATTGGCCTCTGTACAGTATATGGGCCACCTGCTTTACCCCTACACCACTGCACAAAAACAGTACTGCTGCTGACCACCTCCAACCCTTTTTCTCCACACTACCTCTCATTTGCAAAGGCTACTTCCAAGACAACATTCAGTAAGAGCCTGATCTTTAGAGGGTTTGTGTGTCTTAAAGAACGTGTTTTTACACACAGAACAGATCAATAAAGGAGGTACAAAATGATTTGCATTTGAAATTCGGTAGGCAGCGTGTGCAGCACATTTATTTCATGTATTTGCCTTCATAAAAAGGCAGATCTGAAGGTTCCTTAAAATAAAACCACAACAAATTATTTTCTGTTTAAAAGCTGTGTAGTTGTGCGAGGCATGTGCTGACCCTTTAAACCATGAATCGCTGACACAACGCTGTGCTTTTTATTTCAAAGAACAGAGCAGCTTGTGGTGACAGTGCTTCTTTAAGCTGAGGTTAAAAAACACACCGAAAGCAGAAGTGAAAGGAATAAAAGAGATAAAACCAAAAGTTAAAAATTACTACAGATGCCAGAGACACACCCATTAATAACTTTGAAAAGACTTCCTTAAAACTCATCCTACCAACTCCAACAGGAAGGTCATGTGAATTTACATCAGTTAAGAAGTAGCTTAGGGAATAAAGGTTTCAATTTGAGGCCATTTTAAACTACAGTTCCTTGGACATACACATGACAGAATCATAAACTTTGAATAGTCTCGTTAAAATACCAGAGAAAACTGGACTCTTCGACCTGCTGGTCTGGATACCTTAAATAAATTCTTTAGCTCCACAACTTAATACGTAACTTAAGGAGAATTTATAGAAGCCAATTAACCTAACAGTCATGTTTTTGGACTGTGGGAGGAAGCTGGAGTACCTGGAGAGAACCTATGCATGCACAGGGAGTGCAGAAAGACCCTGGACCAGGAATCAAACCCAGAACCTTCTTGCTGCAAGGCCACAGTGCTACCCACCACACCACCGGACTGCACTTGTATAAATCATTCAGACAATATTAAATTATTGCCTGAATTATTAATTATTTTCTCTCATTTGTCAGCTTCCAGCTGCACAGTTACAAATTGTTTGATTTCCTTGAATCCACAACATAAAAAAGTTAAACCAAAAAGCTCCACAGACACAAAAAAAAATAATAATAAAATAGAACTTATGTGAATGAATTGGAGATACTTTGATAAATATGTTTGAAAAAAAATTAAATTGGTAAAATAACCACATGGAGATTAGCAAACAGCCATAAGTGACAACATCAAGATACTTTGATGTTGTTATTTTACTGCACAATACCTATAAAGGTATAAAAAGCAATCAAATGAAGATCTATTAAAGGCATCAGTCTGGAATAATATAGAACAAGATGAACTTTAAAAGACTGCAGGGAAAGCTCTTTAAAAAATATGGAGAAATAGGAGAAATGTCACTGATTTTCGACAGTCCAAGTTGGGTAAAAGGCAATCGGACTTGTCTCTTCTTTCTAAAAAAACATTTTGAACTTGATCCACATGGCTAGGAATAAAAGGCTTTTCATTAGCAGAGGTTGTCAGGGCTTCGGTTTGGGTGCCGGATCAAAGCGCAGAAAGTATCTGGGCAATGGCAGAGTGATTGAAAGATGAAATGAATAGAAAATCCCAGCAGAGCATATGGAGGCCAGGTAACGGAGGCAGTAAAGATGGTAAAAGCAAAAGAATGGTAGGATCTGAAAGGAAACTAAAGGGAAAGATGAGCGTACATGCTGATGGACATGTGGAGAATGACACTGAATGCAGATGAGCAATTCAGGAAACTACATGAAACAGCTGGAGCAGAAAGAGAACAGAGAGACTGAAAGAAATACTGACTAATATGAATGGAGCTGAACTGAGAAACTGAGATGTAACAGAAATAAAATGCAAATACAAAGGATGACTTACACATACTATACATAAAGATATTTCTCTTTGTTGGGGATGTTTCAACATTCCTGTTTCTAAAATGCTGAATAAAAAAAGCCAACATGAAGTTTCTGGTTTCTTTTTACTCTGCATAGTTACAATGAGAAAGATAGCAGTTACTATGATGCTGCAGGTTCTTGATGTTTTTGTAGCAGCTGTTCAGAGCTAATCTGCAGTGATAATTCATTCAGATTTTATGTTATAAAAGCCTCTGCTAATCAAATTGACATTTATTGGAAAATCATTTATTGGACAGTTATGGGGCGTATTTGTTTCCTATTTATTTAAGGTAGTGGAGATGGACCGTTTTTACTCAAGTTCCCTTTTCTACTGTCTTTCCTAATGTCTTTTTTTTTCTTAAATGACTCTAAAGACTTAATTCAAACTAGTGTGCTTCAGTTTAGGTCCGTTTATTTAATTCCATTTTTACTTTTTCTGCTCATTGTACTTTATTTTCAATTCAATTAAGTTTAACTGAATTAGGTTAAAGTCATTTTAGTTCAAATTAAGTTTACATGGAAGCTACAATTTCTGTCCATCATAGCGATTAATTTAAAAGAATACTGTATCATATCTACAGAATGTCTAGATTGGTGTAGAATAGATGCATTAATTTTACTGAAGAAAAAAAATTCCAAACAGTATAGAATATTTTTAAGGGTCCAAAATAAATTAATCTATACATGAATCAAGCAGACCAAACAAGAAGCAGAAGGAGGGTGAACATCTGCAAGGTTTTAAAGCACTGGTTTCAACTTAAGGAAGTCAGAAGCCATGTGGGGGAGTCTTCCTTTTGGACTGGTAAGTTTAATGATTAGGTCAGCATTTGCATTAACAGACGTGGGAACCGTCCAGCAAACATTACAGTTATAGGTTGGAACATGAAGGCACCACTTACAGGCCTGGAGAAGCTCAAATTCTAACAAGTTCCTTTAAAGTTTGATTCAGTTTAATACACTGTAGCTCAATTTACTTAAGTTTAATCATGTGTTTTTTAAAACAGTTCAATTTAATCCAATTAATTTTTCATTCAAATGAGTTCAATGTTTTATTTTAGCTCAGTTAAATAAACTTTAGTGCAGGGTTCAATACAATACAACAATTTATCAAAGTCTATTAATATTTAGCCACAAAATGTGTTTTTTTAACAGTTAATTGGATGCTTTTTAACAGCCAACAATTTTATTTTTCCTTTAAACATTATCAAGTATAAGATGCATTAGTCCTGTATGGTCATGTAACCGTTCAAATCAAGAGGAACAGGTAATTATAATAGCTAAAAAGATTTTTATAGAATGTGTAAAATATATTGGGCTTCATATGTACGTGAAGGTGGTATTGGGTCAAAGGACACCTTTCTGTGCCTCAGCACAGAGGGCTCTCTATGTCTGTTTGTTTGTGAACTCTGAGTGTTATTCATCTTGGAGGTTGGAAAAATAAACTGCCTGTCCCCTTAATGGAAATTGTTGGCTTTAAGGCCAGAATAAACTGTTGGGGATGATTAATTTTACCCCCGCAGGAGGAAAATGGGTAGGTAAAGAAAGCAAAAGAGAAAGGAATGTGTGTGTGTCCGGGGCGGAGGGGTCCTGTGGGTAGGTGGTGCAGGCAGTGAGAAGGAGGCGGGCCAGCAAGGAGGACAAGCCGGAGGGTATGACTTCTCCTAAAGCAGAGCGTTTACAAGAAACGGCTTCAAGCCTGATGCCTGATTGCACAAGACAGACACACACCCAGAGACACTGAGCAGTCACACAGTCTGAGGGTGTGTAGATCTATGTGACAGGGAAGAACGTTGAAAGTCAGAAGTTGAAGAAGGAAAGAAGCCAAAAGATAAAAAGACACCAGCTGTTTTTTTTTATTTTTAAGGAAGGGATTTTTTCAGACCTCATGCAGCTCATCAGCTCTCTTCGTTTGTTTATACCGGCTCTTTCTTGCCGCGTCTCTGTTCTTTTCTCGTCTTTTTGTCACCCTAGGCCGAGGCTTATTCCCCTCTCCTTCTCTCTCCTGCAAAGAACAAAAAAAAAGAAGTCTAACAATAATCTCTCCAGCCTTTACTGACACTCTGCAAACAAACCAGGTTTACTCTTGGTTCATTTGGACAATCTGTGCCTTTTTTTTTTCAATTGCAGTCATAAAATGATAGGATATCAAGATTTCAATCCTTATCTATAACAGGTCAAGATGTAAATCCTCAAGATAAAGGAAATCAATAAATACCTAAATATCCTCTGGATGTGGATCCAATAAATTATGTGAAGCTGATAACCCAGGTAGAAACAAAGTGGTGAAAATTCAGATTTCTTTTTAAAATAAAAAATAAAAAACACCCTTATTGCGAATTACTGGTAAGACCAGAGAGTATCTGAATGTTAGCAAATCCTGTATTGTCCAGAAGTTATATGCATCAATATAAAGTATTGTCTAAAAGTAATTGAAGATCAAGGCCAGTTGTTTTATTTGTTTTAATAGAAAATAAAATATTTGTTTTAATCCAAATACCAAAGTAAGGTTATCAAAGTCTGCAATATTTCTCCTCACATAAAGATCTCATTTTCATTTACTCAGACAGGCTGTTTGGAAACTTCATGTCCAGATTAAACTCTGAGGATAAAAATCCAGGGTTCAATTTTTAATTTTACTTTTAGTTTTTCTATCGAAGTAACCATGGGTGGTTCTAGAAAGGGGTCTAAAGGGGCCAGTGCCCCTGTGTGACATTATTTCTAAGGCAGGCTTAGGCAGAAATCATAACTGCTTGGTTCCTGGCACCAACGTATTTATCTTTATTTTATTTTTTTATTTTAAGTTATTTAAAAGCAAGAGTGTTGCGCTTTTAGCTTTAGCAGTATTGAGACAGGGGGACAGTTTTTATCTGCTAGATCAGTGGGCTGAAACCTCCAGCTCTGGAGCTGGAGGTTTCAGCCCCTATTATCACCAGGGGCTCACCCTGGTGATAATAGGGGCACAAATTTGGTCTAGAATCAACACTGCTGCTAACAAAGAGTGAAAAAATGAGCATGTATGTCAAGTTTAATTGGCTTTCAGAAAATCAATTAAAATGAAGATAGCTGAAATTAGACAAAACCTCCTGTAAATACAGCCATATTCTACAAATAATCCAAATACTATGCCTTGTCTTGTGTAAAGATTGAAAAAAAAACTTTAAGTATAGCGGCTGGAAAGTTGTCTCTCATTCTTTAGGTTTTTTTTAATGAAGATGAGAATTACAAAGGGCTGTGAATATTCCCATCTAAAACTGAAAGTGAGAGTTTAGAGGCAAATGATGGTTTATTCATTTTAACCACAAGACACAAGCGACATTTACATAGTCTCTTCGCACTCATTTTGCCATTTCAATTTACAAACATTAATTAGAATCTAGTTCAAGATGGGAAAACATTTTAAATAATTATCCAGGGCCTATTATGAAACTGATAAACCCACAGAGAGCTGTGATGAGTGTTTTATCTGTCTGTCTTCCTATATATATACCATTTACATATGTAACTGTATTAGAAAAAGGGCTAACAAATTGGGCCCCATTGAGCTTTGTGCAGTTTGTAAATATTGGCCTCATGTTAATTGCCTATATAGCGATTTGACGCAAGAAGACTTAATAAGAGAAAAAGTCCAAGACCCATAGGTGTTTGATGCGTTGCAAAATGTATTCAAATATCCTAATAATTATATAAAACCTAGTCCAGGTCTGACTATCAATGAATCTGGCTAAAATATAGGACGCATCAATATGAATATGAACCATATGAACTCTATCCATCTATGCAACAAAACTCGAACATTTATAGATAAATATATTAAAAATACTGTAAACTGTTGGGTTGTGACGAATCTGTAGATATTATGGAAATCTAATACACCTTCATTAATAAATCATTAATGAAGGTCACAAAAGTGCACAGGTGTACAAGTGAATATCAAACAAAAATAAAATAATGATTAAAAATAATTAAATATGAAAACAACAAGCCATAAAATACACAGATTTTATATATGAGCATTAAATCTGCAATAAAAGGTATGGAAGAAATAAGTCTTAGTGTGTGGTGGTGCTCTCTGTGGTAACATCATTCAATTAGATTAGAGTTAAATAGAAAATTGATTGGTTTATTTATTTATTTTTTATGAGAAAAATGTTGAATAGTTTTATATTCTATTGAGGACTTACCAGAGCAGAGGTGCTGCTGCTGCATTCATCGGCTGACAGGGAGCCACAGGGGCTGCTGAGATCACACCCGGTGTCCATGAACAGTAAAGGCATGTTTCAGTAAGGATCAGCACACATCCAGCCTTGCAGGATGCTCCAGCCTGGCTCACCTGGGCTCTGACGTGTGCTTGGTGACCTGCTGATGCTGTGTAGACTGAGCTGCTCAGCCGGCGGCTCCGTGCAGTTTTGAGCGCAGGCGGTGTGGCTCCAGGCAGATGATGAGGAGGACAACGATGATGATGCAACATGATGCTGAAGCTCCTTTCAGTTTCGCCTTATTTTAAACGGCCCGATTAATGCTAAGGCTTCTTTTGCTGCTTTCACTTGCTGTGTGGTAGTTTCACTTAGCCGGAACGCAAACAAAGGTTTTCCTCATGCTCATCAGCAAATATCCCACACAGACTCCAACTAGTGACGATTATCACATAGTAAAACACTCTTAAGATAAATCTACATCCAGCTATAAATATTTATGGAACCCGGAATGTCGGGCTTCTTTTTTTCCCCACAGTCTTTGAAGGCAACACATGACGGACGCGTTTTCCCAACGGAAGGTATGACCATATTAGGAAAGAGGGGGCGCTCTTCCTCTACTTGCAGGGAATTTCTGGAATTATTTTACCAGGAAACGAACAATGCCCGGCCTCCCAGGTTCTCTGTGGAAATGCCACGAGTGGAAGGTGGAAAACTGCTTCCCATAAATCCTTTAATGACTCCAACTATGCTGACTTGAGAGTTTTTCTTACAAAGCTGCTCTGTTTTTGCTGTTCTGGAGAGTTTAAATTAGTCCCAGACGAGTGTTCTTTTCTGCTTATCTTTAATTGCGCTGGGATGGAATTAATTAAGATATTAAAAGAACCCAGCCTTGGGACCAGGGGTTTATGCTGATAGACAAATAGCCTACAGAAAATATTCAAAAACAAACGAACCAAAACCAGAAACCTATGCAGAGCTGGATTAAATGTAACATAAATTATGTATATTTCACATTAAACCAAGCTACTTTATTTTCTGAACAAAAAGAAAATTTAATTAAAGCAACATTGTGTAACTTTTTTCTGTGGGCTCTAGACCTGCAGAGGCGTAGCCAGAACATTTTTATAAGGGGGGCCAGGCAATAACCAATGTACACTGAGGGGTGGCCGAAAGCGGATCGGCACCAGAACCTCTGGGTCAATCTACACTGTTCCAACAGGAAAATTAAAGAGCAAAACATCCATATTTTCTAAATAAAGAGAAACTATACTTTCCTACAGCCTTTGCTAACAAATAGACGCACAAATATTTAAACATTCGTAAATTCAAGATAAATGGTATAGTGGATAAAACTTTCAGTTTTGTCATTACTTACCTACTTGTATCAATAAACATTCTGCATAAAATTGATATTAACAAGTACTTATATCTACATAAATTGAATATTTGATAAGTTTTTTTTTTAAATTGTTATTTATCTTTGATTTCACTGAAGACTCATAGATGACTTGCAGAGACACGTCATTTTCTGTTTACCCCATATAACATAAATTCTAGTTCTGAAAATAGCATGTATTCTGTACTAATCATATTTGATGTTAGTATATTCATGTGTATTATTAACTGCAAAAAAATAAAATGTTTTGAATATTCCACTTGAGAGTATTACTGCTGCCACCATCTGTATTAAAGGGGGGAAAAATAGTAGGAGTTGCCAATGATTGGCTAAGAGTGGCATTTGCCCCCCATCTAGCTCCGCCCCTGGACCTGGACCTTCCAGTTTTAGTGCCCCTGAAGCAACTGGCACTGCAGCACAGTCATAAAGTTGAAGTATTACGCAATCTGATAGCAGACCACTTTGGACCAGCAGATGGAGAAAGTAACCTGAATTTTGAAGTTTTCATAAGATCAAAATAAGGGAAATAACAGTTTTGATTGCTGGATGTATGCCCACTGAGTCAGTAAATGTAAATTGTATTAAACAAAGTGGGACCAAAAAAATCACTCTTGTTGACGAGTGAGGGACGGATGGAACGTGAGATTGATAGACGGATCAGTGCAGCGTTGGCTATAATGTGGTCATTATATAGGACTGTCGTGGGAAAGAGGGAGCTGAATCTGAATCTCTCAATTTACTGATTGGTCTACGTTCCCACCTTCACCTATGGTCATGAGATCTGGGTAATGACAGAAGGGACAAGATCACAAATACATGCGGCCAAAAATGAGCTTCCTTCGCAGGGTGGCTGGGTGCACCCTTCCAGAGTGGGTGAGGAGCTCAGGTACCTGGGAGGAGCTCGGAGTAACATTGTTGCTCCTCCACATTGCGAGGAGCCAGCTGAGGAAGCTCGGGCATCTATTCTGCATGCTTCCTGGTCACCTCCCCTATGAGGTGTTCCAGGCATGTCCTATTGGGAGGAGGCCTCGTGCAAGGCCCAAGACACGCTGGAGGGAATATGTCTTTGAGCTGGCCTGGTGTCGCCCCAGAGCAGCTGCAACTTAGACTGCTGCCTCCGCGACCCGGCATCAGATAAAGCAGAAGAACATGGATGGGACCAAAAAGTATAAATCATAAAGCAATGCTGTGTAAATTTTAGACACAGGAAACACTAGACCATTTACAAAATTAATCGGTCTCCCCCAGTATTTTGGGAGACCCAGTACTTTGAACCAACATATTGAGAAGTCATGGAGTTGAGAAGGCCATATTCAGCCCTTTAGATTAAATTCTACATCAGATAACCCTCCATTTCTGATAGATTATGTATCCTATATGTTTTGCTGCCTAAAAACAACTTTTAGCTTAGTTTACTTGGTGTTTAAGTGAACATCAGACTGCTGTAAAGCAGCACTTTAAATCATACGACTCATTCAGAATTGGATCCAACCCTCTCGAGTTACATAGGCAAGTTTTGGAGTAGGGCAGCCACAAAGAGCAAAGATACATGACTTGAGAAACTAACATATCTGTTTTAGCATGTCAAGTTAAGTTAATATCGGGGTCACAAGTTACGCAGTATTGCTTTAACCTTAAACTAATACATTACCTGTACTCATTTTGATTGATCAGTAATCAACTTTGTTTGAAAGGATTTTTTTTTTTACTCGTAATGTTTGACATTTGTGTCCAAAACTTTACAGAGTCGCACAGATTTCAAGGACATGTTATGCCCAGAGCCTTAATCAGGTGACCCCACAGATTATCTCAGAGATCTAATTTTTGAGGGAGTATTAATACGTCCACCCTCTCTACATTTCCAAACCACCTCTACTTTCCCTCTGATACTTTGAGTCCCAATGGCTCAACCTGCTGTTCCAGTTTGTTCACTTTAAGTGTATTATGTTCCTTTTAACCATCCAGCCTGTTCTCCTTTTATCACCACAATGTTGCGAGATAGGTTGCTGTTCACCTATATGTTGCAACACCCTGATACCTTGTTCGTTACAGATATTCACAAGAAAAGCAACCATGCACACATACCTTAGCACAATTTGAACTGTAGGAAGACTTCAGAGTATCTGGAGAGATAAACACTCCATATAAGATGAGTCCAGATGCAGATTCAAACCAAGGACTTTTATAATTAACATAAGAACCACCATTCAGCTTGTTACTTGTCTGAAAACCATCATTCAATTCATTTCAGAGCTCTATAGAAGACATAAAGTAATTTTCCTTTTACCCTTGAAGGCCTTATTGAGTCACAAAATCATCAATCAAAGATCCTATCATTCACTGGCTGTTATTCGGATCCCTAGATCCAAGATTTAAAAGACTAAAAGTTTTCCACTGTTTCTCAGTAATAAAAAATTTTCAGTTCATGTATGTAGAAAACAGAACCCTCACTGCATGTGGTATTTGTTTGATTTTGGGTATAATTTAGCTCCCTATTATGGTGCAGCCTCATGTTGATAAGGAATAAAACTAATGAAAAACTACATCTCTGCGCTTTTTTAAAAAACGAATTTGTACTAGATTGTCTGCACTTTAGGTTTTGTTTCACCACAATCTAATAGTTTCACATCTTCTTTGTATATGGGTTAAGTTTTTATTTTATCAAAATTCCTAGTAAAAGGAAGTTTAAGAGGAGGCTCTTACTTGGTATAGGAAAGGCAAGGTAAGCTGATTTGTGTTAGCACAAGTCAGTACAAAAATGAATCAAAGTGTTTTGCATAAAATAAAATAAAACCTAAAATAGAAGCAAGATAAAAGCATATAAAGATAAAAACATGATAAAAGAAAGGTCGTAAATTAAAACAGCTGCACCAAAAATTTAAACTAATGACACCTAAGTTTACAGTATTACTTTAATAGTTAAATGCAGTTCCAAACAAATAGGTTTTTAACTTTAATTTACGGTTTTCCAGATTAGTGGAGCATAGGAACTAAATGCTGCTTCTCCATGTTTGGTTCTAGTTCTGGGTGTATACAGTTGGCTGGAACTAGAAGACCTGAGTGGTCTGGGAGGTTTATACACTGGCAACAAATCTGTTATATATTGAGGTGCTGATCCATTCAGTGATTTATAGACTAACAGAAGGATTTTAATGTCTGATCTAAAGGGAGCCAGAGGAAGGACTTCAGAACCGGGCTGATAGGCTCTACTTTTTTAGTTTTGGTAAGGATTATGGGCAACAATGTTTTGGATCAGCTGCAGCTGCCTGAAGGACTTTTCAGGCAAACCTATAAAGACACTTTTTCAATTATAAATTCTACTAAAAATAAAAGCATGACTAAATTTTTCTAGATCCTGATTAGAAATGAATCCTTTAATCCTGGAAATGTTTTTCATGTTATAAAATGCTGATATATGCCCCTGAAGGTTCAGGTCTGCGTTCATCATCACAGCAAGATTTCCTTGGTTTCTAGCTGTAGTATCTAAAGCTGTGTGCTAACACTAGGTCTCTCCTCCTTTAGATGGAGATTAGTACCTCAGTTTTGTTTTTTTTAGTCTGAGAAAATTATGGTGCATCAACATATTGATCTTTACTATGCATCTTTCCAACAGTCTGATAGGTTCAAAGTCACCTGGTGACATTGTGATGGAGCACTGTGTGTCGTCTGCATAGTTATTGTGACAGATGTTGTTAGCTATAATCTGAGCTAACATGAGCATGTAGATGTTGAATATAAGGAGCCCCACAATAGGACCTTGAGGAAACCAGCATATGATTTTTCTGGTCTCTGATTTAAAGTTCCCTACCAACACATTAAATCCCTCTCCTTCACGTAGGATTTAAACCCTGACATCATGGATGTGTTTATGATTTGAATCAAATCAGACTAGCACCTTCTTTATAAAACTTGTGCAAAAAATTGTAAATTATTTTATACAACACTTAACTGCTGTATAAACTGAGCCTTTGTAAAGCAAGAGCTACATATTTATCCTTATTAATAGAAGGATAATTAGAATAATCCTAGATTTCTTACATACAGTTGCCAAACTCACACAGAGCCAAAGCTCTGTGTGAGTTTGAACCACTCATCCCCCCTGCACTTTGTAGTAATGATTTTATGGGATTATTTACAAATAAGATTCATTCTATCAATAATAAAATCATCAGCACCCCTCTAAATATGATTGGCTAATCTCAGAAAGGTGATGCAGCATCATTTAGCAAAACGATTTTCCCCATCTAAGTCTTCAACTTGTATGTTAGATCCAGTGATATATGCCAAAGGTTTTTAAGGTTGCTGTAATTAAACCTTTACTTAAGAAACTGTCAACCCAGAATCCTCTTTTCTTAGATAAAATTATTTAGAAAATAGTTGTGATCACTTACACCATAGTGAGGTTTTTGAAGAGTCTCAGTCTGGCTTTAGAGCTCATCATAGCACTGAAACAGCTCTGGTGAAAGTCACTAATGATATTTTCATGGCCTCAGATAATGGACTTTTATCTGTACATGTCCTGTTAGATCTCAGTGCTGCATTTGATACATTTGATTGTAATATTTTTTGGAAAGGCTTGAGCAACTTGTAGGAATCAAGGGAACAGCACTAGGCTGGTTTAAATC